>NC_142381.1:19044250-19216750 GCF_059441005.1 Hippichthys cyanospilos
AATTATTGTTATTTTGGAATGAATTACTCATAAAATGTAAATTGATCCCCATCTATTTGTTGTTCATATATATATATATATATATATATATATATATATATATATATATATATATATACATAAATGTTGTCTGATTGATGTAATAGTTAATAATTTTGCTTGTAGGACAAAAATCCATATTTGCAGTCCCAGTGATTATACATTTTCTGCAATCAATATAACTGTTTGCAATGAAGAAACTGACCATTATGACGAATAAAATAAATGGATTTGAGTTTGACTCGCCTAGATGCGGGTCACTGGGGCCCCCCTCTGGAGCCAGCCCTGGAGGTGGGGCTCACTTGCGAGTGCCTGGTGGCCGGGCCTGCACACATGGGGCCCGGCTGGACTTAGCCTGAAGGGATGACGTGGTCCCTCCTCCCCTGGGCTCACCACCTGTGGGAGTGGCCATAGGGGTTGGGTGCAAAGTGAGCTGGGCCGTGGCCAAAAACGGGGGCCTTGGCGCACCGATCTCCAGCTAGCTTCCACTTAGCCTGAAGGGATGACGTGAGTCCCTCCTCCCCTGGGCTCACCACCTGTGGGAGTGGCCATAGGGGTTGGGTGCAAAGTGAGCTGGGCGGTGGCCAAAAACGGGGGCCTTGGCGCACCGATCTCCATCTCCAGCTAGAGAAGTTAGCTCTTGGGACATGGAATGTCACCTCTCTGGTGGGGAAGGAGCCTGAGCTGGTGTGCGAGGCCGAGAAGTTCTGACTAGATAGAGTCGGACTTGCCTCCACACACAGCTTGGGCTCTGGTACCAGTCCTCTTGGGAGGGGTTGGACTCTCTTCCACTCTGGAGTTGCCAGCGGTGAGAGGCACAGAGCAGATGTGGGCATACAGCGCCTGTACATAGGGTTTTACCCCAGTGGATGAGAGGGTAGCCTCCTTCTGACTTCGGGTGGGGAGACGGGTCCTGACTGTTGTTTGTGCTTATGCACCAAACAGCAGTTCAGAGTACCCACCCATTTTAGAGTACTTGAAGGGTGTGCTGGAGAGCGCTACCTCCGGGGACCCCCGGGGGAGGGGGGGAACATTGAGTCCGAGTGGACCGTTTTCCGCGCCTCCATTGTCGAGGCAGCTGATCGAAGTTGTGGCCGTAGGGTGGTCAGTGCCTGTCGTGGCGGCAATCCCCGAACCCGCTGGTGGACACCAGAGGTAAGGAGGCAGCTAACAGGTACCGGCTGGACAAACGGAGTGCGGCTTTGACGGTCGCCAAGGCAAAAACTTGAGTGTGGGAGGAATTCGGTAAGGCCATGAAAAGTGACTTCCGGACGGCTTCGAGGAAATTATGGTCCACCATCTGGCGTCTCAGAAGGGTAAAGCAGTGCACTGTGTACAGTGGAGATGGTGCACTGCTGACCTCAACTCGGGACTTTGAGAAAGCAGAGCCTTCAGGATCCAAGGTGCACTCTCCCATCTCTGGGGCTGGAGTCACTGAGGTGGTCAAGAAACTCCTTGGTGGCAAGGCCCTGGGGTTGGAAGAGATCCGCCCAGAGTTAATGAAGGCTCTGGATATTATAGGGCTGTCCTGGCTGACAGGCCTCCGCAACATCGTATGGACATCGGGGCTAGTGCCCCTGGATTGGCAAACTGGGGTATGTTCCCCTTTTTAAGAAGGGCGACCGGAGGATGTGTTCAAACTACAGAGGAATCACATTCCTCAGCCATCCTGGTAAGGTATATTCAGGGGTGCTGGAGATAAGGGTCTGTCAGGTTGATTCTCGGATTCAGGAGGAGAAATGTGGTTTTTATCCCGGCTGTGGAACAGTGGACCAGCTCAAACCTTCGATAGGGTCCTCAGGGGTGCATGGGAGTTCGCCCAACCAGTCTACATGTGCTTTGTGGATTTGGAGAAGGTGTTCAACCGTGTCCCTCGGGGATCTCTGTGAGGGGTTCTTTGGGAGTATGGAGTACCGGATGCCCTGATATGGGCTGTTCAGTTCCTGTACAACCAATGACACAGCTTGGTCCGCATTTTCGGCAGTATGTCGAATTTGTTTCCGGTGATGTTTGGACTCCACCAAGCCTGCCCTTTGTCAGCAATTCTGTTCATTACATTTATGGACAGAAGCATTGAGGGGGTCCAGTTCTGGAGCCTCAGTAATGCTTCTTTCATTTTTGTGGATGATGTGGTGCTGTTGGCTTCTTCAGACTTTGACCTCCAACTCTCACTAGAGTGGTTCGCAGCTGACTGTGAACCGGTTGGGATGAAGATCAGAATCTCAAAATCTGAGACCATGGTCCACAGTCTGAAAAGGGTGAAATGCCCCCTCCGGGTTGAGGATAATGGCCTGCCCCAAGTGGAGGAGTTCAAGTATCTTGGGGTCTTGTTCATGAGTGAGGGTAGGATGGAACGTGAGATCGACAGATTAGTGCGGGGTCTGCTGTAATGCGGACTCTACACCGGTCTGTCATGGTGAAGAGAGTGCTGAGCCGAAAGTCGAAGCTATTTACCAGTTGATATACGTTGCTGCCCTCACCTATAGTCACAAGCTGTGGGTCGTGACCGAAAGAACAAGATCCCAGTAATATCAATATATTTACGTATCTGTCTGCTGACAGGATTCTTTGCTGAAGAAATTGTACCTTGGTTGTCTTAGTAAACCTTAGGGATTCCCTAATCATGACCATCTAACAGTTGTTTTGAGGAGCACACAACTGAGTAGTTGTGGCTAGAGCCATATACTCTGCCCCACGAGGGGATAGCACAACTGTGGACTGCTTTTTGGATTTCCAGGATACTAAAGGGACATCTTTGGATAGGCTGACAAAATAACCAGTTGTACTATGTCATCAACTGCCCAATCTGCATCACTACATGCATGGAGTCCGATTACTTAACATTTTCTGTAATACCACTCTTTGTCGAGTTTAGCTCTTCATACGGCTCTGCAAAGTATAGTGGGCCCCCGTGTTACGAACTTAATCCGTTCAGCGGCTACGCTCATGACTCGAATTGCTCGTATGACGGGCAATCCAAAACCTATGTTAATTCGTGAATGCGTGCAACGCGTTCAAAAACCTTAGGTAAAAACATCACGACTTTATACACATATTAAAAATGAGTAACATAACCTACTGTACAGTTAAATTAAATAACATAAATATGCAAAGGAAAAATGACATTTACCTTTGGGGCGACGTGACTTGAGCTGGGTGGAGGCGGAGGGGAGCAGAGACCAACCCGCAGAATTTATTGATTTATTTTCATAAACGGGAACTTTTCTCAAACTAGAACATATCACTAGCGATTTCCTTCTCTTTAATCCATAATAGAAGAAGCCTCTCCATTTTGTTGTTGATCGAGGTCCGTCCCCTGGCAAGGAAAGTCTTGCCCTTGCCGAGCGGTTATGGCCATACTCACGAGCAAGGTTAACTATGCATGCGCCTCCTTCATATTTTTTTATTATCTCCTGCTTGGTTTCTATTGTCATCATCCTCTTACTTCTTCCTTTACCGCCACTAGCAATTTTAGAAGCCATGTCTAACATATAAAGTTTGCAAAGTCTTCACAACATTCCTTCCTTCCGTTTTTCACTCATTTTTTCTCCTTCCTTCCGTCCCGACCATCTGTGCCATCAAGCTAGATGAAGGCGTTCAACCAATAGCATATCGGCATCTCTGTGACTGACACCATGACTGAAACAGTGACTGTGACATTGTAAGAGCAATAGCATATCAGCGTTCACGTAACATGCGTGAGCAGATGATTTCGTTGATGTAGCAAAGCGAAATCAATTGTACTTACACATTGACTGGCAATGCCTGGTGAAATCATAGTTAAAACCATCTCGAATTTACACACATATCAAAAATTAGTATCATAATCTACTGTATAGATAAATTAATTAACATGGATATACAAAGGATAAATGACGTTTTCCTCTGGGGCGACGTGACTTGAGCTGAGTGGAGATGGAGGTGAGCAGAGACCATCCTGCAGAATGTATTTATTTATTTTCTTAAACGGGAACTTTTCTCAAACTAGAACATATCACCGGCGATTTCCTTCTCTTTAATCCATAATAGAAGAAGCCTCTCCATTTTGTTGTCGAGCGAGGTCCGTCCCCCGGCAAGGAAAGTCTTGCCCTTAGAAGATCTCCTGCTTGGTTTCTATTGTCATCATCCTCTTACTTATTCCTTTACCGCCACTTGCAATTTTAGAAGCCATGTCTAACAGATAGTTTGCAAAGTCTTCACAACATTCCTTCCTTCCGTTTTTCACTCATTTTCTATCTTTCCTTCCGTCCCGACCAGCTGTGCCATCAAGCTAGATAAAGGCGTTCGGCCAATAGCATATCGGCATTTCTGTGATTGACGTGACGCCGGCCAATAGCATCTCCGTGAGTGAGACCGAGACTGTGACCTTAATCGACCAATAGCATATCGGCATCTCCGTGACTGACTCCGTGACTGACACCGTGACTGAGACAGTGACTGTGACATTGTAAGAGCAATATCGTTCAACGTTGCCGTGACAAGCATCAACTATTGAATTTGTTGACGTAGCAAAGCGAAAGTATATGAACGAATACAATGGCCGGCATGTCGGATTGTTCGTAAGACGAAAGGTTTGTGCGTAAGTGGGGGACAAAAAAGTCCGCGGTCCACGCTCGTAAGTCGAAATGTTCATAAAAGAGGGTGTTCGTAAACCGGGGGCCGACTGTACTGTGAAAGTCTGCTTACAATAAAACTCTTATAAAAAAAGTTTAAAACATGAGGCTACTCACTGCATCTCTATATTTCTTGGCATCAATCATCATGTCGACATTATAAGTATATTTCAGTTTTTGCTAACAAGGTGTTGACATTGGGTTACAGTTCATCATTCACACTTCCCTATGTTTTTCTACATACTTAGCTTGTTATATTTTCAAACAGTTGTCACGCTGACCTAAATCAATACCTAAAAAATGTCTGTTTTCCCAAATTTTGAATTAAGAAGGTGGCAAGTATTTCTCAATCAGACCAGAATGATTTCATTGTTTGTAGCAAAGACAAATTTGACCCAAATCACTAATCTCACCTTATCATCTTTGGTCTCTTCGGTGTAAACACAATGATTTGGTTGATTCTGCACAAAGTGTTTTTTTGCCAGATTGTTTTAGCCCATACAGTCTTTTTTTTTCTAGTGTACAAACCAGTTTTTCTTTGGTGTTAAATTTGACCTCATAACCCCCAAACTATATGGTTGTTCCTTATAGATTTCATTGTCTATTGCAGCATTCAATTTGGCATCTTTGGCGTCCATCCAGTGCAAAATCAAGTTTTCTTCAGGATTTGACCGTGAATTTGCTCACACTGGACTCAGCGCCATCCCAGACTCACGTGTCATGCCAGATTTGCATTGCATTTTATGTCGTTTCCATCGAAATTCAAATAATGCACAAACAAAATACTAAAACATGCCGTATTTTTAGTAAATGTACTTGTTCTGAGAACATATCTAAAATTAACAAGGTTGATAGGCGTAAGGGGAATGACTTGAGGCAGTTCAGAAGGACGAGAGATCTGGACAAGGAGACCTAGGTTTACATGGGGGACTCCAGCACTCAGAAACACTCAGAAACGGAGGGAAAGATTGACACAGTTACTCCAGAGCATATAATGAATTGGGGACACAAAGATTCTTGGTCGGACACGACGAGCAGGAGTTTGAATAGTCAGGAGGAGGCATAGTCGTAAGCATGGAAGTCAGTTCAGAAAGCAGTAAAAAGCAGGATGGGCAGGATTTGTTGCGAGTGATTGGTCACACCTGCTGGTGAATGGGCTGGTTGAAAGAAATGTGCGCTGACAGTTGAAAGCTCACATTGACAGTCAGCTCACCCAACTGACTGTGAATGTGAATTTCACTATACGTACACTGGAATTCACATCATCAAGCAGTTTTTAAAAAGAATAAGTAATGCAAAAGTATGCCCACCGCTGTTTTTCATCTCTCTATAAGTTAGCTTCGGTAATTTTCTCTCCCTTCTCTATCTCACGCAACCCTATTATTGACATCATCAGTTGAATCAATTTTATTTTGTCATTCACTTATTTACATCAGTAAGATTGCCCTATTAACAGTAACAACTAGTTACACAGCTAGCTTGTACTCTTGAGATAAAACAAACATTCATCCATATCTTCAACCTTGTTATCTGTAACCCTGTTGTATTGATAAGACTGACAGGACTGAAGCAAGTATTAAATCATACAGTATTATAAAAATAGTAAAATTGATCTGTAAGCTGTGCCCATCAAGCTTTTGAGATTATTACCTATTATTGATGAATATGTAACAAAAATTCAGTTTGTTTGTTTGTTTTGTTTTTTTTTTCAAGATTTTAAAGCCCAAAATGTCCTTCAATCCTGGAATAACGCACTTAATGAGGAATGGTGGACTGATGTTCTTAGCCCAACTATCTCACTGAGCAGCCCTTTTTAGCCACCGCTCAAAATCATCAGGAACACAGAATGGAACAGTAAGTAACAGTTTAATGTAGCTTTAAGTACCGCACAGTTATAAATATCTTCATGTTTACAACAATTTCCTTCAGACATTTTCTGTATAATGTTTTACTAACCGAATGTACAAATTTCTTTTACGGGGATTTTACGGCATCTCTGCGCGGTTGACATGGCTTCTTCACAGAAAATACTGTATATGTCTCACTGGTCATGTGCTATTGATGTTTTTTATGTGAACTCTTTTTACAATACAGAGAATAATGAACATACGTATGGTGTTGAAACAGAAAGGCATTCCTAATGTACCATTTTGCCTCTTTTCCAAAGTTAAATAAATTTAATAATGTTTTTTGCACTTCGGTTTGCAAAAGCCGATTATCTTCGGGAATGTTTAATATCACACACAGGAGACAAGAATGACCGTAATACCCCTAATATGCACTCAACCAAAATAAAAACGCAACACTTTTGTTTTTGCTCCCATTATTAATGAGATGGACTTAAGATCTAAAAATCATACAATTACACAATATTATCATTTCTCTCAAACATTGTTCATAAATCTGTTTAAATATGTGATAGTGAGCGCTTCTGCTTTGCTGAGATAATCCATCCCACCTCACTGGTGTGCCACATCAAGATTCTCATCAGACACCATGATTAGTGCACAGGTGGGCCTTAGACACAATAAATGTATCGGATTGTCAATTTTGGCCTGTGGAACGTGGCCCGTAAAATGTTATTTACCTTTGAGTGACGTTGACTTGCGCAACTTATGGCCACAACTAGCGAGGGTAGCCTAGCCTTGTCTTCTTTGTACTCTATTTCTGATTATCTCCATTTTTGTTTCCATTCTAATCATCTTCTTATTTCTACCTTTAACATGACTAGCAATCTTGGGACCCATGGTTAACAAATTTAAGTTTGATTTAAGCAGTAAAATGCACAATTAATACAATATTGTAAGTGTCACGCGAATTGACCAGTCCTTGGGTTCACTTTGTTTTTTCTTTATTACTGGTTCCCCGAACAGTACACAGTAGCTATAGCTAACTCAACCACATTGTGCACGGCTCTCCCGCTGACGTTATTCCCTCTCCCGATGGTCACTACGGTGGCTCAGAGGACCATTTGTGTGAGAGTAAGCCATCTCACAACAGTAAGTACTCACACGAGATCAAATCTTTAGCATATTGGCATCTTAGTGACGCCGACCAATAGCAGACCAGCATCTTAGTGACGCGTTACAACGCAGTCAATTTGATGTGAATAGAATATATGATCAATTACCTAAAGACGCCTGAAGAGGGAGGCAAAACAACACAACACAGCCAACCCCACAGGTCATGACAGTTGTCGATGCCATAATGCAGGAAAAATGCCATAAAGAGGGGACCAAACAGCTTTGTATTTCACTTTTTAACATGAAAAAATGTAAGCCAGGGACGCCGTAACCTGGGGCTCCACTATACTTCACACTTCATGTCAGACTTTAAGTCATTGAACATTTAATATAATATTCTTCCCAAATATTACAAGTAGTAAGTACATTAGGCAGGTTGCAAATTGTGCCAAAGATGTCATAATTGTCATACGTGGAAAAGTTTAAAAGATGCATTCAATAACTCCTTAATCTCTTCAGAAAATAAGTAAATACTATAAACATGCAGAATATTTAGTGAGTGTGGGGCAGTGGGGGAGTGTGGAAGGAGGGATGAACAGCTCCTTACAAAGACTCAAGTCATATTGTTCACAGTGAAGAGTAGTTCAAAAGACTGGGTTTGTGAACTTCACATAAGAATTGGTTGGCGTTTGTGGCATTGTCATTTCTGGAACGCACTACCCTTATTCTCATCAAACTCAAACTATATGTGTTAAATCCGGAGGCTCTAATATGGTCACTGCTCCCTGCTTAAAAATGCTCCTCCCTCGGTCTAAGCAGCTTTGTGGTATGACATATCTGACATAGAACATTTCAAGTTTAATAATCACACTTTATAATTCTTCAGCCTCGCAAGACAGGCATACAAAGTACACTGAGTACACATCTTCATTCACATTGCACATACACATAAAGACACACTGTTAAACAATGTCTCTCTTTGAAAGAAACTCAATGCCATTAAGGGACTAGCTGAAAGATTGATGGCCATTTACCAAAAGTGCATCGACCCATCACGGTTTGTTTGCTACTTTGGTGACATTTATCAAACAAGCAGGGAGAGGGCATTGCTAACTTTGTGTGACATGGAATACAAAATAGTTTTGCATATATTTGGACTGCATAATGCTGTTTTCAAGAAGATCACTGTTCACTAATCACTGTTTTAATAGCCGTATTGGCTTATTGCACCATAAAATTTACATTTTAGTCTGCCATCTCCGTCGACGGAAAGGACTTTTTTTTTGTGTTCCTAATACTAAATGGCGAGAAGGCCTGGCTAATATCCTATTTGTATGTATACGTTTTGAATGTTGTTGTCATTTAATGTCACATGACTCGCGGCTTTTGTGGTGTTGATATGACATTTACTTGTCTAGCCATTCAAGCTGCCACTGAAGATGAACTATTACGGCAGCGTATTGAACTTTATTCACAAACCGCATGCCCCACATGGGCATTTTCTTTTAAGAAGAATGTGTTTTTTTTTTTTTCATGTGCTGCTAGCATACAGTAGACTGGCACTAATAAACATTGCTAACGTCATAGCTTTGAGTTTAGTGGACTTGTAGCATCAGACTTACAACTCATTGTGAGATCTCATGAGCAACGCCGCCACCACAAGGAAGGCCATGACACACTGACCTTGAGTGAGCCAGGGGACCCAAGGAGAGTGCTTAGGAGGCGGAGGCGGAAGAGGGCAAGAGAGGAAGCTAAGCTAAAAGGCTGTGCTAGCCGACGGAGCAAAACAAACTAAGAGCCAGGATCACAAAGCATAGAGAAATAAGTGAATGCTCTGGTCTAATTTTCAATGAAACCTGGCTTTCAGAGGACGTCCCAGACTTTGATCTTCAACTACACACATACTCCATTCATCGCGGGGAAAGAACATCAGCTGCCGGTAAGACTAGAGGGGAGATGTGTGTCTGTTTGTAAATGTAACACGTCCAGAGTGATTACAGAAAACTAAGATGTCTGGACTGGTGATAAATTCGACTAGTAGAGAAGTGATGAAAATAAAAAGTGAAATAAATGACCACAGACCAGAAAAATAATATTTGAACTGCCGTCTTATTTTAATTGAAAATGAAAAATTGACACACAATTAACATACAATAACATACATACATATAAACAGAGGATTCAACGTGAGTATGTGAAAATATTATTTCCCTCTTCCACTGAGCCTGGCCATCTATCCTGGTTTCCTTTAAACTTATTATTTAGTTTAAAAGGATATTGTTCTCAGCCCAAGTTTTTATTTCATTAGATTCAAATGCTATGTCATCAAATCGATTCAAGTACCTCCACTTTTCCTTTGAATATAGTGCAGGCTCAGTTGAGTACACTTAAACCCCAACCATTCCGTGTTTTGTTGTTTAAACAATGAATAATACTTTGCAGCACTATAATGGGAAATATAAAAATGACACAATGTTCCTATCTCAACAATTCAGCAAAACCATATAGCCTCAAATGTTCAATGTCTATAGTTCCAAGTTAAATCCCTCTTCTGCTGTCCTGAATGGTCTGTCCTTATAACTGTAATCCACAGCGATGAAGAAAACATAAATAGATCCTACCAGGTTTGAAGAAATGTTCAGGTCAAGTGTTCTTTTGCTCCTGCATGAGGAGCGATTCACAGAGTTCAAGGGTAGATCACCATCTTGAAGATCGCAGAGCATGTCCAATGCAAAAACATGGTTCAGAGGTTTCTGAACTGATTCATTAATGTGGGAAATACAAGTTGTAAAACATTCAAACATATTTTTTTTTCAAAAATCTTCATAGCAAAAAGTTTAACAAAAAGTTTCCATCGTTTTTTCCTCTGGGTTTTTTCAGAAGTTGCTCACCCAAGACATAACTACACACTGTCGTCCTACAACAGCCAGAGCAAAGAGAAAAATAAAGTGCAATTGTGGTCACAAGCATCATGCCGCTATGTGCTTTTCCAAGTCAATGTTTAGAAGGATCATTTAATAATTTAAATTAAAAACAAAAATAATAATATCAAAATATATTTGGAATACTTAATCTTTTATTATTCTTTTTACTCATGCTGATTGGTTTCATTATCAAAGTATTTTCTAAATGACTATTTTATTAATAGACTTATAATGTACTTTGACAGGTCCATTAGAACCAGGGTTACATAAGCAATGCACGATCCACAAGTATTTTCGCCTGACTTCGAGCTTTACTCCTTAAATGCCATCTCTACTACCTACCAAGGGAGTTTATGTTAGTGTTTTTGGTTGCTGTTTACATTCCTCTAAGAGCCAAGTTCACAACTGTGCTCGGCAAGCTGCATGAAATCATCAGCGCGCTAGAAACGGCACATCAAGATGCTTGCCTCATGTAGCTGGCGATTTTAATCAGTGCAAGGACTGTTCTTCCAAAATACAAATACAGTAGCATATAGATGTTCCCACCTGCAATAAAAACATTCTAGAACATGTCTACACCAACATAAAAAGTGCCTGCAGGGCAGCACCCCATCACAACTTTGGACAATTGGACCACATCTCTGTTTTTGTACCTGGCCTACAGACAGAGGCTTGGTGGACTCGAACCTTCACTAAAAACAAATTCAACTCACTGCTGGAAATGCAGGCCAAACTCTCACATTGGTGGTAAAGGGACCAAACAGCCAATATCAGGGGGTTTGGCACCTCGTAGTCCTGAAGCTCCCCCCACAGAGCTCCCAAAGAAACACAGTCAAACGCCTTCTTCAAGAACACAAAACACATGTAGACTGGTTGGACGAACTCCCATCCACCCTTGCGGATCCTCCCAAGGGTGTAGCGCTGGTCCACTGTTCCACGGCCCGGAAGAAACCACACTGCTCCTCCTGAATCCATGGTATGACTTACTGACAGACCCTCCCCTCCAGCAGTACCGGCACTGCCAGCAGTACTGCTGAGTGGGGAGGTTGACGAGTGTGATCCCTCTATAATTGGAACACACCCTCTTTTCTTAAAAAGGGGAACCACCAATCCATCAATCTGCCGATCCAGAACTGCTGTCCCCAATGTGCATGCAATGTTGCAAAGGTGTCAACCAGGAGAGCCCTACAACATCCAGAACCAATAGGAACTTTGGGTGGATATCATCTAACCCTGGGGACTTGCCACCAAATTTTTTTGACTACTTCAGTGACTTCAGAGCTGTCTTTGAAGTATTCTATCCACCTGGTCACGACATTTCAAGTTGAAATGTCTCCATTGAATCTCCATTGCACACAGTGATGACAAAGAACTGCCTGATTCTCCAGAGAGGGATGGTGGACTAGAATTTCTTCAAAGCTGTCCAGAAGTCATTTTCCATGGCCTCACCAAACTGCTCCCACAGGAGTCTCATAGGCCAAAGAAGCCTGATAGGTTTCGTTCTTCAGCTTGAGAGCATCCCCGGTGTGCACCAGATTGCCACCACGACAGGCACCGACCACCTTATGGCCAAACCTTGGATCAACCTCTATGATCATGGAGGCATAAATTATGTGGACAATGTCCCCCACCTTCCTCCTGGGACGTGGGAGAAAATCTGCCGGTGGTGAGAGTTGAAACGCCTTCTGACAGGTGACTCCGTTCCCAGCAGACCCTCAAGATACATTTTGATCTGCTAGGTCTGACCGGCATCCTTCACCACATGGTGATCAGTTAACAGCTCTGCCCCTGTCTGTACCTGAGTGACCAAAACATGCAGCGGCCGATCCAATGACATGACCACAAATTCAATCAAACATCAGCCTTGGGTGTTCCTGGTGCAATGTGAACATATTCGTAATGTTTGAACATGCCGTTTGGTATGGAAAACCTTGTGAATGTAATTTTAACAGTGGTGGACCGTCAGAGTCAGCAAGGCCTTCTCTGCTTCATAACCTGACATCATTATCATAATTATAATAAAAGTTAATTAGATTTTTTTAATTTATTTTTCTGCTGAAATATATATATATATATATATATATATATATATATATATATATATATATATATATATATATTTACTCGATGCCTAATGTACTATAAAGTATTGTACTATTGTTCTGCCCCTTTTTGCCCCCGTTTCGTTGGATAAACTTTGTTCTTGCACCACATTTTATTTAGTAGAGAACTCTTGTTTTAAAGGGTTGTGCAACCAGAAATGGCACGCGGGCCATTTTCGCCCCTTTCACGACTCATTGTGTTACAGGCCGAGTGGACATACAGACAGCAAGAATGGCAGCGGGGTCGATCCCAACCTTGACTTTTATTACATCAACAAAAAACAAAAACGGAACCTAGCACTCAAACTGTCTCTCTTGCATGCAACAACTTGTTTGTTGGGTTGCATTGTTTATAGAACGCTTAATAATATCTAATTTCACTTCCATGGTGATGGCCAATTGTTTGTTGCGCATGTTTGTAACCTCGATACATCGTAAGTCGGGACCATCTGTTCTCTTCATGTCATATTATATCTATTTGGTTACACTCCTTCCAGTGTTGTAGTTTTAGCTTTGCGTTTTTATCCAATCAGAATTCAGCTACCTTGTGTCACCAGGCTGTGAGAAATCTGCCTGAGGCCTTCACAGTCAACAGTTGCGGGCGTCTGTGCACTTGAGTGAATGGGCACAGTAAATAGACAGCTGCAATAGCCAATTAGATCTCAAAGTGTCGACAGTAAGGCCAATGTTGAATGTGACAGGATTTGTGATTGGATACTCAGCATTGGAGGCAGCGCTATGCAGGTCAACCAAGCTTGTCTGTTTGGCTGTGACAATCCTTGTGTCCTGCGCTTCTGTAGAGCAGTCATTCTCTAGCTTAAATAGCTAGAGAATGTCACATTCACTTCAAATAAGTGAATTAAACCATACGATAGAAAATGATTCTATGAACAAACGAACAAACGCACAGACAAACTCTACAAGCAAGTCATTGAAGTCTTTTTGAGGAAAGAAGAATGGATTTTGTGTTGAATTAAGTGTTTTGGGGAGACCACAGTTTTGGTAAGTGCAAGCATTTCATTGATGTATTTTTTCATTTTTAATATATTTGTGTCATTTAATTTTGTTCATATTAATAATCAAATAAATAAAATCTTCCTATATTAAAATAAAATTTGTAATTTAGGACACTATCTTGTTAAAGCGTGCCTGCTTTTGGGGGAGATAATAAAACTGCAAACAAATAATTTCAAAAAACGTTTTATTTTTAAGTTTTGACAGTATCACGTATAATGCTCAACATCGAGCTCTACACTCGTAGTTGTGTCCTCGCTGCCCACTCAGTGTGTGACAATATGAACATGCCACAAATCCGGCCAGTCAGAGCGAATAAAAGTACATTGATTGACTGCTTGGTCTCCAATTAGATTGCCTGTTGTGTCCACCGTGAAAGAGCAAACGAGATTGCATCAACACGGACTTGGGTGGGAGAAGGTGGACTCTTTGAAAAAAAATATATGGCCATTATTCTTAATATTATTATTATTATCATTACTGTACTTTCTCATTTAATAGGACTTCTGTGTTAGTTTTTGGAGTTAAATTAAGCCCACCTCCTGCCCCAGTCGGTGTGACTCGATCTCGTTTGTTGTTTTCCGGATAAGGAACTACAGGCAGTTTCTCTCTGTTAAAAATGTAATCATTCATGATATTAATATTTTTTTGTGTAACCATAGTGGATCACATTTACATTTTTTCTTTTTAACAATTGTAGAATTTTTAAATTGACAATTAGATACATAGGCTATTTTTAAAAGCAAGCCTCAAATCAAACAAAAAGGAGGGTCGGAAAAAAATCACTGTCCTGTTTGGAAAAGGACAAATTGTAAGACAGAACAGCATGTCTACAACTTCCAATACATATAAAGCTGCATTTAAGAGACAGTATCAGCGGTCTGTCTTACAAAATGGTTGTATCGCTACAGTGGATTCTCACGCACCAAGTCCACACTGCGTAATATGTGGTGACAGGCTCGTAAATGGAGCAATGAAGCCTTCACTGCCGAATAACTACTACCTTGCTTCCATTTCTATTGTCCTATCGCTTTGATTTTATGCAGTGATGGCGAGTAAAGCAAATTACACACAAGACTGGGTTTATGTAACCCATTCAGTGTAATAATGAGTTGTATTTTTATTCATTTTTTCGATGCCAATCTGTGAAAAACATTGATGGAGCACTGTTGTAGAGTAATTGCTAATATTTTTTTTAAATGTGTGATTTCATGACACAACTGCTAAGAAATTCTACATTAAGCTCATGGCTGATTATACAGATACACATCTCAGGCCTGTATTTTTTGTGGAATATGCAGAGAACTCTACCTATTTTTATCCATTCTGGGGGTTCCCAAGTGCCCTCGGACTGATAAACAGACTGCACGTTTTTCAAGTGGGACAGTATGCTTTGTGTATCAGATGAAGGACTCTCTTACACAAACATATACACAGACACCACATCGACTATTGTACTATATATATCAGTGTTGGACCGGCAGGGCCAGCAAGGCCTTCAATGCTGGCCTATCATAACATGTCATTATTATCATAACTATAATAACTATAATATATTAATCTGCAATTTTTAAATTTGGACTTCATAAAATTTTGTGGACATTTATTTTAAAGTATTATTTTTTTGATGATTATATTTTTTTTCTGATGATGGGTCTCTCTCTCTCTCTCTCTATATATATATATATATATATATATATATATATATATATATATATATATATATATATATATATATATATATATTTTTTTTTTTTTTTTGAATCGGAATCCCCAAAATCAGAATCGAATCATGTGACAGTCAAAGATTCCCAGCTCTAGTTTTTGGAAATCAAGGAGTAGTATTTATTCAGCAAAACTTGACACCGTGTTAATCTTACTGGTCACATTTTCTCATTTTTCCCATCTGCAGAATCTCATTATAGAAAATATAAAAGCCCCCTAAAAGTGCTATCTTTAGACAGGAAACAACATCAACTCCACTATTTTGTTAGTATCAATTACAAGTCAGGGAATACATAATCAGGTAACAATGAGCCAGAAAGTAAAAAGCGACAATGAAACCCTTCGTAAAATCGAGAAGAGGAACAAAAGTTTGCATGTTGAAGCTAAGTGGACTTTTATACCAAAATGAACTGATATATCAGTGGTCGAAACATTCCTGAAACTTTTCATTGATTCAAAAATATTTTTGAAAGGATTATTCCACCATGTTTGTTTGTTTTATTTAAAATCTCAAGTACCCTTGAGTTCCTTCAAACACCCTCAGGGGTACCCCTACCCCCATTTGAGAACCACAGCTTCACACTTATAGACTGAAGCAGAAATAATTTTTAACTAATTGAATCAAGTCGCTGAGAATCGAAAATCATTTCTGAAATGAATCAGAGACTCTAAAATCGGAATCCCATATTTGTTTTATGCAGTTAGAATGTTTGTTATACAATTAGTTAGTTTGTTGTGCATTCAGTATATTATTAAATTAGGAGCTGCAAGAAAGATACAGGCCCGTGACTCACCGAACGGGGGTTATATGACCCGACCAGTAGCGCTTGATTTCCTGAGGAAGAAGATACCAGCATGGACTCATAAATTGCATTCCTCAAAATTATAAACTGATTGATTACATTGATTCCAAACGTCTCCCCCAACCCTTCAGGGCACCAATGACTTTTGTACCTAGGGCCAACCCAAATGAATAAATGAGGAGCTGAAAAGATCTGTAAGCAGACTGAAAAGAGCTTTCAGAAAGTCAAGGTTTGTTGTCTTCTCTCTGCTTTTTTGCTTATTAAATGTAGGTTGCCTGAATCTGACATTATTTCAGATTTTGTATGTGTTGTAAATGCCACTGTTCTCTCAGCCGTCTGTTAATGTGGCAATCTAAGACAATTAAAAACCTCTGTCACAGACCACACCACCAACATTCCAACATGTACCAAGCACGATTTAAGTTATCACATCATCTTTTTCATATGCCTTGATAGTTATGACTTACAACTTTGAAATTGATATGTCAGACAGTAAATTACCAAATGCTTATCTTTTTATTAATCTACTGGATTGGATGGTTGTAATTTATAATCATGTGCAGTCATGCAGGTATAGATTATATCCTGTATTTTGCTTTTGATCAGGCTCATCCCGATGGAAGAATTGAGGTGTGGAGACAAAAAAGTATTAAATTAATAGTAATTAAAATAAACATCTAATGGTGAAACTCTCCAAATAAATAAAATGATGATAATAACAACATCTGCTCAAAACAATCATGTTTTACATAAAACATGCTATGAAGAAATGCAGTTGCTCCATAAATGTGTGCCTAAAATTCATATATATGCTCTTATGCTTTATCTACTTATGTCATTATGCTTTGTCTTTCATTTTGTCACACAGAGCGACTATAAAATGCACAGACTCACTTGACGATTGCATTTCTACTGATTGACTCTACATACGCGACATAGTCTTTCTTAAGTCTAGCCCAATCTTCCAGTGTACAGGTGTGTTACTTACAGGCTGTACATGAACGAATGACAAGATTTTATTGACTGCTATGCTAGCTGTTCCTTATGTTCAGTTAAGATTCTGGTCAAACATGAAGGCAAAGCAACTAAGTGACCACGAAAAGACGAAAAACCACAAAAAAAAAAAAAAAAACATTCAGGCCAGAAAGTACTCCAAAGAAAGGCTATCTGTTGTCGTGGCAACTATTCCACTTCATCCACACCATCTGGCAAAGTTAGAATATGTTACATCACCACCTGCAATCACAATCACCTAGTATGGCTGATGAACAGCAATGAACAAACCTTACTAAATATAAACTACTGGCTGATGAGTTCCCCCTAACTTTATAACACATTATATTTCAATGAAGTGCTATCAGTTTCGTAATCAATCCCAAATTCAAACAACAAAGATGTGATGAGCTGATTTAGCTGAGCTGAGGGTAGCTGCATATTGCAGTATCATGTATAGCCTGTTTTTCGCTAGCCAACAGAATCCCTAAAGAATCTCCCACACTCTGCAGATAAATCAGTCAGCCATGTAAAGTCAGTGAAGAGAGAACATTCTGCTACTGTGAGCCATGTGAACACAAAAACTCAATTTGTCATAAAAACATTGTCAGTCATCTAGGGAAAAAAAAACAGCCCCCACAATCCTACAATGAATAAGTAAAGTCAGGTAGTGCCTCTACTGTGACAAATGTACATTTCAAAATCTGGTGCCAGGCAAACCCCTTAGGATATTTCTACTGCCTCTTTTTGGTTTATTACACCGTCAGAGCAAGAATGCACCTTTGCATTTGACTCACACACAAATATGCATACTATGTTAAATGGAGCCCTCAGAAGTCCAATTGTTGGGTTTGAAGTGGGCTCGATACCCCACAAATGACCCAAGGAGAGGTGTAAATAACAACACAGGAGTCAGAGATTAAGTTTTACCACTGCAGTGGGGAGAGCTCGAAAGAGAGCGTGACCATGTCAGCCTCGTTGCAAAGTCTCTCTTCCCTCTCTCTCTCCGAGCTTTCGGACTGCAGTCTTTTTATTAAAAAACTGTTACTGAGGTGTGGGGGTCTCACAATTCAACCGTCACACAACATGAGCATTGTGCACCGTGGCAGAACATGCAGATAACTTGCGATTCAGGCCTTGACCTTGACATTGTTTTTAACACACACACACACACACACACACACACACATATGAGATAAAGAGGCGCTGTGGTGTCTGAAAAAGTAACAGTTAAGAGTACATGAAGCAAAGCTGTTGTACTAATGAATCAGCCAGAAAAATAGCAATTAGAATACATAAAGCAAAGCTGTTGCACTATTACATCAGCCAGTTTATCTTACACCAATTAAAGACATTTTAAGAACTACCAATTGCTTACAACTATGTATTTTACAAGAAAACAACCACTGAACATTTCTTGTTATATTTTATTGTGTTTTAGTGGAGTGGCTCATCGCTAACCTAGAGGTTGTGACATCCCATGTCAAAGTGTCCTTGGGCAACATACTGAATTCCTTGTTGCTCCCAATGTTGTAATTAGTAGGTCAAAGAGGGGTCTTTATCTGTATCAACCTATTTTAAGCATTTATGGGTCGTGGCCGTTTAAGGTTACCATGAGCCAAATTGCTGTGGACCTGCCAGAGCCAGCACTAGCCCTTGTATATCACTGGCATGGGGCCAATAATGCTCGTCACAATATTTTTTTTTTTCCAAAATCTGTGTTAAAAGGCTATATAATGGCATTTACTGGAGACGCATATCTCAGAATTATAGTACTATCAACTTCAATAAAATATGTCTCGATAACCAAAAATGTCATTGTGTTTCACCCTGTCAAATTGAGCCACACCAAACGGCATCAAATTGTAATCCCATGATTCGGACAAAATCAAACCGTTCTCATATTGTTTCACAACATATGTATTGGAAACAGTAACATTATTTTTGTGAGGCACACTCCTACTGTAGGAAGATGAATTTAAAATTTCGTAACAAATAATAAATAATTTCATAATCCCATCAATATTTTTTCCAAATGACAATGGAATTAGAATTAACCTAGAAATCAAGCGTTATTTTGTAATATTATAGGGCAAAGCACTGAAATAGAATGTGTAGAAACTAACAACTGGTACTATAATTTATTATCAACATGATTTCAAGATTGACAAATTCAAACAGTCAAACATGGTTCACAGAATACAGTGGGTCCCCGGTTTACGAACCCCCTGTCTTACGTATTTTTCATCTTACGACGTGGACCGCGGCATTTTTTTTGTCCCCCTCTTACGCAAAAACCTTTCGTCTTACGAACCATCCAACATGCCGGTCAATGTGTCCGCACTATTTTTTCGCTTTGCTGCATCAACAAAAACAACTTTTCTTGCATGTCACGGAAATGGCGATATGCTATTGGTTGATTAAGGCAGTCACAGAGATGCCGATATGCTATTGGCCGGCATCACGTCAATCACTGAAGTGCCGATATGCTATTGGCCGAACTCCCTCATCTTGCTTGATGGCACGAGCTGGTCTGTGTGTTGTGAAGACTTTGCAAACTTTTATCTTTTAGACATTACTTCTAAAATTGCAAGTGGCAGTAAAGGACGAAGTAAGAGGATGATGGCAATAGAAACGAAGCAGGAGATAATAAAAAAATACAAAGGAGGGACACCCATAGTTAACCTTGCTAGTGAGTATGGCCGTGTATATATATATATACCCTTTAGTCTTGTTGTTTTAGGCTCAGCAATGCAAAGTCCCAATCAGTATGATTACCGTTGGAGTCAATTTTAGATGAGTAGAAAACTCATTTTTATTCAAACTGGGCGAACGCAGTGTGGAGGAAAGAACACACCAAAAGATAAGAGAATGGACTGTAACAGAAGGCAAATGTTTGCCCTGTCAAGGTTTGAAGATGACTTGATTATTGACATTGAAGTAGAGGGGTCCGAAAAACAGGAGAACTGATAAGAAGATGAAGAGAGTCGTGGCAAATGAAAAAAGAACACTTAATATTGAACAAAGACGATGATCAACAAGATCTGAAGGCAGAAATCTGAGATAACTGCGGCAGTGGACTGATTAATCAGATTTATAATTAGATTTCTTATTTGGGATATGGCTTCATGAAGGTGAAACAAAGACAATTCTGTCAAAAACAGCCAAGATTGCAGAAGAAAAGAGCTATTAAAAATAATCAAGTATTCAAAAAAAAGTGAAGACCAATCATACACAATAGCAGAGGAAGACAGGAAATAAGAGAAGGAAATTACTGGATGATAAGTAATACAATATTGTTATTTATGGGTGTAACAGTTCACAGAAGTAATGATGTGATAACAGTATAACAGGAAAAAGAAATTGTACATAAGGTGTAATTCTAGATTTCTTTTAATTTTTTGAAGAAATGAGTGAAAATAAGAATTTGTTAAACATAGAACTTTTAGAACTACCTGAGATAACTTGGTATAAGATGCAGACTACTGCTTAAAGGTGTTCATGCTTTATATTTTGATATTTTCTTTAAAAAAAAAGAAAAAAAATAATAGTTCGCCTACAATGTCAGCAATAGCTTCCATTGGCACGGGATGTTAGTTGCATCAAAAATGTTAACAAAACACATTCACAAGGTTTACAACCTTTAGGATATTTTTCCATCATCCATTCATAATCGTTTATCCTCACAAGGGTCATGCATGTCCTATTCCACACCCTATTCCAGCTTTCTTCAGGTGGGGTACACCCTGAACTGATTACAACCATTCATATTCACAAAAATACCTAAGGACAATTTGAATTGCCCAATATTCCTACCATGCATGTTTTTGGTATGTGGGAGGAAAGCAAAATAACTAAAGAATGCACTGGGAATGAAAATAATTATCCATTAACGTTATGGTAATACTCCCAGGAGTAAATTAGGTGCCAACAAAACAGTAGAAAGGAACTTTGGAAATGTTCCTTCCTAACTACAGCAATACGGGCAGCAATAATCCCTTTCTTCTTTTGGTTTTCCGAGCCAAGTTTTGTCATCGAATGTAACATTTGTACCCAATTAGCGGTTGTCGTCGCAAGACGAGTTGTTGTTTGGTACTCGTGGCTCACTGCACGGATACTGCTAAGCGCTATCTATGCCCGAGCTAGAGGCCAAGAACAATGCAGTGTGTATTATAAAGAACGTTCACTTGTGATTGTAACCTATGTGCGTATTGGAAGCAAGTAAAGTGCACAAAGACGCAACTTTTGTCGTGTGACTCTGTCCACCCACGCTTCGCCATCACACGTGGAAGGTAACAGCACGACAATATAAACTGTGATATCATTGATGATGCCCCCCCTTTTATATTGGCTTTCATTATATTTGTAAATTTCCTTTTATGTTATGTTTTGAACCCTGTGAATGATAACTATATACAAAGTTATTTTTACTAGAAGTATTTAATTGCCATTTTACACTGGTCCGCTATAAACACCTTTTTCTAATACCTATGTTAGCTGCTATGGCCTGTGAACACATTTTGTTTATAAAATTCAGATACCCACTCCAAAAAAAAAAAAAAGAAAACGTGAGTCAAAAGCATATTTATTCAAGTTTCAAAAAAAGGCAATTGCTGCAGCATCTTCTTGGACTGAAGTCTGATATGAATCCAAGGAGCTCTCCTCTCTTTCCCTGTCCCCAATAGCCGTTTGTGTCTTTAAAAAATACATTGCAGTGTCTGCAAGTGATGACGCCAAATGGGATCCTTTCTCTGAATTCTGCAGATAAATTTCACAAACACAAAAAAATAAAAGCAAGATGTAAAAAGCATTAGTGGAACATCCCCTTTACACTAACAAAACATTCATTTTCATGTTGGTATTAATTGGTTACCATGATAATAAGATATTGTTCCAGTCACAAGTCTACTTGAGTAATACTGGATTTAAAACTCAGACATACCTCTGTGATGAATTATTGATTTGTTATGAGTTTGCATATGTGAGACAACATATGCATACTCGCTGCTTTTGGCACAGATGCCGCAATAATAGGTTGAACCTTGGATAACGGGCACTGGCGTCTGCCCATCTTTATATATGGTTGATGAAACCTGAGAACAAACAAAATGAGGAACATGTTATTTTTACACACAACTGAATTCAGTCAAAAATTCAATGATATGTGTGTTTTGGCCCAGTGGTTGTATCATTAGTTGCAAATTAAATCAAAATGTATCAGATAAAAGCAGAAATAGGAGGCTAGCATGACTGCTCAGAATCTGCTTGTCACGATGAGGCATGCCGGTTAGAGGAGTGCGGGATGCGGAACAGGCGGGACCCAAAAAATGCAGGGCAGACAGGGATAGGCTTACGTGGGCGTGATTTAATGACAAAAAGGGCTGGGTTGAAAGAAACGAAAAATACAAGTTACAAACCAAATCACTAAACTGAAACTACCGAAGGGCAACAAGGGACGGGAGGCAGCACGGGAGTGACCGGTATCAGGAGCGTGAGACGAGGCAGCGGGGGAACGACGAACAATGACCCGACAAGGGAAGCGGCAAAACACTGGGGCTTAAGTACTAACAGAACTAATTAAGACGCAAGACACCTGGGGACAACAATGGGCGGGGAAACTTACTGGAGGGAACACGCGGGCGACAGGTGAGGTTAATTAGTGATGGCACACGAGGGGAACACCGAGGACCTATAACTGAAACTATACAACCCAAACCCCACAACAAAAAACAGATCATGACACTGCTGAGACAGGCGCCAGCTTTCCCGAGACCCAAGTGAGGATAAGTGGTACAGAAAATAGATGTTTGTATGTGCATTGCATAGTATGCTAGATGCATCAGTTTCCTTCTATTAGTTACTTGGATATAACTATTGTCACAAGAATGTGCCTGAAATCACTCTAGATGGTTATTTGATTGTCATTAAACTTTAATCCATTGAATATTCATTTTAATTGTTTTGGATGGGTAAAAAAGTATTTATTGGCTGATATGACAATTACATTGAAATTGAGAATTTGATGTTGGACTTTTGCTAATTCAATTCAAATCAATCCTACTCCACTGACTGGTTTCTTGTTTTCCTTTTGCGGAGTGACTTCTTTCTGTCAAAGTTATACGAAAAAGTTTAACTTTAAAATTAGCTGTCCTCCCTGCTTCACTGTAAATTTGCATAATTCAAACTCATATCACCTTAACAACGACAAAATGCAGTTGAACATTTTGATTCACCGTATAAAATTGTGTTATTCATGCACTATTGTCACGTTATAGTAACGTGAATGAGGAGCTACGCAAAAAGTGATTGCGACCACACCTATTGTAATAAATACTGTAACTCTACAATCCTGTTGCACTGGACATCTTTGCAGCAGTTTTATGCGTGTCGCAATCGCTGAGTGGTCAGCTTATTCATGAGAAAAGTACCTGACAGCCTCTCACCATTACTTCCGCGTTGTGAGCTTTGCTCACCGCGCCTTTTTATTTTGCGCATGCTCAGAATTCAACACACACAGTTCCATGCATGGAGGCACACACGCTCCCTTCCAAACAAAGAATCATTTAACATGGCTTTGCAAGAAACATAAACATTTTAATATGTTCAACACTCCTACTCAAAGACACGTTCATGACCTTCTATCGTAAATAAAACAAAGGTTCACATTGAAAACTTTCCCAAATAAACAAATAAGCAGATTGGCATGCTTTTCTCTTCTTTTTTTTTTCATTCCCCAGACAAGTATCCCTTGAACCTTTCCAGTCTTGCTTTTGTCACAGGCTTAGTGAGTATATCAGCTGCCATATTTACAGTAGGGCAGTACTCTATAGATATTTTACGATCCATGTATGCAGACCGTACAAAATTATTTTTTATGTCCATATGTTTGCGCCTTTGCCTGCATACTGGGTTCTTAGATAGAGCGATTGTCCCTTGATTGTCTTCATATATTTTGACTGGTTCGTGCTGGTCTTTACTATTCATTCCTTTAAGTAGTCGTACAAGGTACATACTTTCTTGAGTAGTGGCTGCTAATGCCATATATTCAGCTTCGCAGGTTGACAATGCCACTGTCGGTTGTTTTCTACTTTTCCAAGATATTATTAGACCATTCTCATTTCGGCTGAAACAATATCCAGTCGTACTTCTTCTATCATTTTTGTCCCATGCCCAATCAGTATCGCTGTATGCCTTGAGTTTAAGTTTTCTCACATTTTGGAAAAGTTATTCTTTGACTGATGGTACCCTTGAAATACCTCAGTAGGTGTTTGGCCATTGTCCAATGTTGTTGTTTTGGTTCTGCCAGGTGTTGAGATAATTTTCTTACAACCCAGCTCAAGTCAGGTCTAGTAGATGTTGCAATGTATATAAAACTTCCAACCATCTCTCTATATCATGTTGAATTAATGACTTCACCCTCGGTGTCTAGGTGTAACTTTTGCTCACATGGGGTAGACCTCGACTTGCATTCGGACATTACATATTTTGCTAGAATTTTCCTAATATGCCTTTCTTGTGTCATCTTAATCTGCCTTTCACTTTGTTCAAAATCAATTTCTAGAAAGTATTTAAGTGGACCCATACCTTTCATCTTAAATCTTTCTTTCAACATTTGTTTAACATCACAAAGCAAGTTGTTATTACTAGCCGCTACAATTATGTCATCGACCCACACTAGTATAATCACTCTCTCATTTTCTGATTCTCTGCCGTAGACACAATGATCAGCATCATTTTGCTTAAAACCGTTTTCAGTAAAATGTTCATGCAATAACATATTCCAATTGTGTCCAGACTCTTTTAACCCATACAATGATTTGTTGAGTTTGCACACCAAATGTTCTCCCGTTTCTGACTTGACTTCAGAACCTTCCAGCTGTTCCATATATACTTCACAATCCATTGGAGCATGGAGATACGCAGTTTTTACGTCCATCTGATGCAGAGTCAAGTCCTCCTGTACTGTGACCTGCATCAATGCTCAAACACACGTCATGTTGGCAGTTGGTGAAAAAGTCACTTTATAGTCAATGCCTTCCCTCTGATCATAGCCTTTTGCCACATATCTGGCTTTACAAGTCTCAGATCCATTTGGGCTTTCCTTAATGGTATAAACCCAGCGACCTCCCACTGCATGTTTACCTTTTGGTAGGGGAGTCAAGGTGAAAATATTTTTCTCTTTCAAAGAGTTCATCTCTTCTACCATTGCATCAGTCCACATTTTTGCATTGTTAGAGTCCATAGCCTCTTTAAATGTCTTTGGCACACCATAAGTCACTCTGTAAAAATAATCAACATTTTCAGCCTCATTGTTATATTCAACTTTACATTGGTACTCTTTGAGATATTCAGGAGGCTTTCTTTGTCTTGTAGGATACCTCCTTTCTACCTGCTCTTCCTTAATGGTGTCATTCTACATCACATCAATTTCAATAGTCTCCTCAACCTCCTCCTTGCCTCTATCAGGCAGTGTATGACTCAGCTTGACCATTGTTGGTGGTACAGTCGAACCTCTATATAGTGAACCTCTACAAAGTGAATCTCTCTTCATAGTGAACGAATCTTTACGGTCCCTTGCAAAACAGCTATATTTGACGTGTATGTAAAACCTCCTCATAGGGAAACTCCACATAGTGAATAATCTCTTCATAGTGATGCTATTAGTCAGTCCCTTGACAGCATCTACCTCTATATTGTGAATATCTGAACTTATCGAAAATTGTGAAGTTGTAAAATTGGGCGCACTGTCAGGATTTCCTCCCTGCCTAGCCGCTCTCGCGCGCCGCGACTTTCTCTTGCATTTTCACTTCGTCCGCCGTCCACTGCGCACGCGTTTCTCCGCTGGTCATCCCTCCGAAAATTCTAAGATGTCGGAATCTGCCGTGAAAAGTATGGATGCTAGATCTATAAGTCGGAAGCGAAAGCCTTTGTCGTTGGAGGAGAAGTGCGACATAATTCGGAAGTGTGCGAGTGGAGTGAAGCAGAATGCCATTGCAAAGGAGTACGATGCTTCGCCTGCTGCGATATGTGGCATTCTGAAGAAGAGCTGATGACATGCACTGATCATGTTTATTATGATCATATATTCATTAACTATTGTTGAATAATAATAAAGATATTTGTTCAATGTAAAATGTTTTTACATTAGTTTTACCGCATTAGATTTTAGTGTTTAAACAACTTAAGTTGTTTAATGTACATTTATTTACATATTTATTTTTAAAAAAACGTATATAAAATTATTTACATATTTATTAAAAAATTATTCACATATTTCATCGATGAATTCTGAACATTTTAGGAAAACCTCTATAAAGTGAATCTCTCTTCATAGTGAACTTCTCTCCTCGGACCCTTGAAGTTCACTATGTAGAGGTTCGACTGTATTTCTTCATAATACTCCATTCCAAACTGAATCTGTTTGAGTCTGTCTATCTCTGTTGTTTTTGGAGATTTACTGTACTTCACTAATCTATGTTTTAAAACTTTTCCTGTCTCAGGATAGTAAATGTTGTATGCTGGACTGCATTTATCATAACCAATGAAAATACCCTTTACGCGTTTTGAATCCAGCTTCTTTTTGTCTTGTTTGTATATGTAGCATTCTGAACCAAAAATCTTCATGTGCGACAAATTAGGGACCTTCTATGTAAAGGCACAGTAATGTGTCTGTTTAAGATGTTTGTTGTAACATCTATTCCGAATTTGCGCTGCTGTTTGGACAGCATATGTCCATAAACACTGTGGTAGGTAACTGTCCAAAAGCATGCATCTTGAAATCTCAAATAGTGTTCTTCAACCTCTTTCAGCAGTTCAGTTCTGATGAGGCGAGTAGGGTGCACTGGTCTGGTGCCTTATTCCTTTTTCCCTCAGTAAAGATTGAAAATTTTGTCCAGTAAACTCGGAGCCATTGTCTGATCGGATACACGTAATTGTCCCATATGGTGCTACGTCTGCAATTAACTTTTCCGTAGCTTTGGAGTGTCACTCTTTGCCCTGATAAAGTATGGAAAAATCATCCCATCTTTGTCAGCTGGCTCTATAGGGCCGCATAGGTCTGTGTGGACTAGCTCTAGTACCGTTTTAGCTTTAACATCTGCCTCAGTTGTCTCCATCCTTAAAGTGAATCTCTGCTCCGCTGGCAGTTGCCTCTTTAAATGAGAAGATGTTTTGTGGAAACGATGGGATGTACAGTGCAGACTTCAATCTAGTTTTCACCTTACGTCCCTCGCTGTCCAAAAGGTAGATTTCAGCGTCTCATCTCATCTTTGCCAAGCCGTCACCTCTGTTCCATCGGCTAGCTCGATCATGTGACTGTCAGGTCGGAAGCTTTTGTCAATTGTCGATTATTAATCATGTGAGTTGTGACGCCACAGTCTACCATTAGTCACCTCTTGTTTCCGTGATGAGTAGAGAAATCACTCATTTTGAAAAAACAAAACGACGCAGGCTCATCCTCCGTTTCTCCGTCTGCTTTTCTCACATGGTCATGGCCTCGTCCACGTCGACCTCTTGCTCACTGTGTCATGTCCCATTTCCAACTATCTCCCAACGTCTTCTGCTCGTCAGGGCAGGTTCTGGCCATGTGCCCTTTCTTGCCACAAGCATAGCATTCAATATTTGACAGGCCCGTCCTCCTACCTCGTCCTCTTCCATGCGATTTCAGCATCTCACTTGTTCTCATCACAGTCTTCTTCTGTATTAGCGTCATTGTGTCCATATTTTTCGGTGCTTTTATAACTTCTGAGTTTTGTTTTAAACTCACTGAATGTCAAAACTTCATTTGTTTGCGTGATGTGCACGACAAATGGCTTAAATGTGTCGGGTAGCCCTTTTACTACCATCGCTATTTAAAGCCCATCACTAATCTGCTCACCCGCTCTCCTTAGTGAGGTGAATATAGTCTCAGCCCTAATAATGTAGTTGGTTACAGTTTCGTTGTTGACTCAAAATAAAAGCTGACAGCCCGAGGCATGTCCTTTCCGGCGTAGTGTTCACGGAGAATCTCCATTGCCTTCCGCCCATTACGTTTTGCGTCTCTCATTACCAGAGACAAGCTCTTATTGTCCAGACATTGCACAAGCTCTGCATATGCCTCACCGTCTTCCTTTCGTCTTCGGTAATAGCTTCTTCGTCCTCCGCATCACCAACTGGGTCCTCCAGGAGCACATCTCAGATACCACGCAACTCCATGTGCGCGAGGAATCTCATCTCTCACAGCTCATAACTTTTCTCATCTCCGTCGAAGAAAAGTCTCAACCATCTTTAGCTTGCCTGACTGGGCCCATAACCTGTTGCACTGGACATTTTTGCAGCAGTTTTATACGTGTCGCAGTCGCCGAGTGGTTAGCTTAATCATGAGAAAAGTTCAATGCGCTCCCGATCCCGATCCGCCATTTTTTTTTATTATATACATCTATACGGTACACCAGGATTAAGGCCTCCCTAAAAAAATAATTACACGCCCCCTTTTTCCTATAAAGGCAAAACCCCACCCCAGGGAATGTGTAGTTCTTTTGGTGCCATTTTTGGAACTTCACACCCCGTCCTACATCCTGCAATCAGATCCCTCTCACGCAGGGGGCAGGAATGAATCATGGCCGCCGCTTTGCGGTCACCGGGAGAGATCCAACACGGCCAGCTGAGCTTTCAATACAAAACATTGCCAAGCAAGAGCATTCACCTGGCTTGTAGAAAGGCGGAAGGGAGAACTTGGGACAACTGGTATGTGTAGCCTTTACTTCACTTAACAGCTGCTGAACCGTAGTTACTGTGCTAGGCTAACGAGAGCACAGCATTTTCAGCACAATATTTAGCACGGTCTCGGCCACTTGATTGTGACATTGGGTTAGGGTTAGGGTCATCCATGGTGATCAAAAGCTTGGGGACCACTGGAATAGACAACAATGACAGAACACTTTGATGGTGGCTTGACAGTTGCCATTCGTACTGGTCACTCACAAACAGACCATGCTGACTCAAATGTATGTTCTGCAGTTCTGACATCACTTCGTCCCCACCAAAATGTATAGAGAGCGTTATCTAAAATCTCCATCTATATTTAACACATTGTTTTAAAAAAAGGCTTATTATGTACATATTAGAGACCAACTGATATGTTTTTTTATTTTAGGGCCGATACCGGTTACAAGTTGTCAAGCTGGCCAATAACCAATATTTTTATACGATATTTCTTTCAAGGAGTCAAGGAATGTTTATTGCAGTAAAAGGCACATTTTTTTTAATCGTACTGTCATGTTCCCGGGCGGCTCGGTGGCGCAGTAAATAGCACATCCGCCTCACAGTTCAGAGGTCCTGGTTCAAATCAACCTGGCTCCAACCTTCCTGTTTGGAGTTTGCATGTTCTCCCCGAGCCTGCGTGGGTTCTCTCCGGGCACTCCGGCTTCCTCCCACTCCCCAAAAACATGCATGGCAGGTGAATTGGACATACTAAATTGTCCTTAGGTGTGATTGGGCGTGTGATTGGTTGTTCGTCTCTGTGTGCCCTGCGATTGGTTGGCAACCAGTTCAGGATGTCCCCCGCCTACTGCCCGAAGCCAGGCGCCAGCAAGCCTGCGACCCCTGTGGGGATATGCGGCTATAGAAAATGGATGGATGGATGGATGTCATGTTCCCTTGCTGACCTTGTGTTTAAATTAGGCATGGTTCTCCTTATGCAACGAGGGGACGGGGTGACCGGTTGCACACCTGCAGCTCATTGCCATCAAGGCCTTTTTAAGGCCAGCTGTTGCTGAGGCGTGTCGCCGGGTTATTCCTTCGGTATACAGAGAAGATCCCAGCGGTCCCGTTCAGTGTTCCACACCTTTGAATGTCTTTTGGTTGGTACTTTGTCTTTTGCAATTTTGCTCTTTTTCTGTTTTATGTTGTCACTTTGTTGCAGACGGTCTCTTGCACAATCCCCACTCCCTCGTTGCAGTGACCACTGAGCTTGGACATCCGACTAGACACTTTTTTGTCTCTCCTTATTTTGATACTTTGAGCTTTATTTTGTTCTTTGCCTTTTTGACTTGGAATTTGTTTTCTGCGCTTGACGTGCCCTTTTTGTTTAATAAACTGTTTGAACTATATTTATCCTGTGTGGGTTGGGGTCCTTTACCTGTTGTGTCCCGAGGTTATTTGTGACAAATTCAAACTACAACCCTCATCCATTTAAATCAGTTGGGATCTCTCAATTAACAGAAAAGGGAAGAGTAAAATGACTTTGTTGAAATAATAGTAAAAAATACTTAAAAAAAAAAAAAAAACTATTAATGACTTAAAACAGACAATGGATAGCTTCTGCTTTGGACCCCCCCCCCCCCCCCACACACACACACACACACACACAGACACACACATATACACACAAAAGTGCTCTGTCCCTACCTCATTCCCTTTCTCTCACTCTTGCTCTCTCGCTCGCTGCTAGCTCGTAGCTGACTCACGATTTTGCCTGCTTATTTTTGAAAGCTGATAACTTCCCATGCAGCTGACTTGGTTGGCCTTGTTGAGCCACCATCCAGTTTTTTTGACTGTGAGCGACGGCAATATTGAAAAAAACATGCCGTGAAAGTAGTGCATGATAACATATTAGTCATGTTACCCACAGTAGTTAACATCAGTAGTGAACTTATATCGGGTGTGTCCAAATTCACAGTCTGGATTGTCCGTAGGACAGTTTTCAGGCTGGTTTCTTTGAACCCAATGAAGGCTCCTCCTCACACATTCTAAGTGGACACCCTTGAATGCAGCCCACAAATTTGCCCTTCGTTTACTTAGAGTTTCTATTGAGTTTTCTTGGATGTGGGACCAAAGCAACGGATGCATTGTTTATATTTAGTGGGCTTCTTTTCGTCACTCTTCTTTTATGCTAGAAGTCCAAAACCACTGGTCCACGACCTGGCCAAGTTCCTTGCATGTTGGTGATGGAGGTAACTGCATGGCTGAATTGCAGTTATCAAATTAGTGAACTCAGTCGGAAACATGATACAGTGATGTCAAGTCTGACTAACTTAGGTAGTGCTCACACAAGGTCAATTGTTTACATTCCACAAGAAAAACACATTGTTCCTTTTTGTGGGGAATATGGGAAAGATGTTAACACTGTTGACCAGTTCATCGAGGAAGTTGGGCGCTCAATGAGAGCAAGGGGCCTACAAGGGGAAGATCAAATAGATTTTATCCTTTCCCTGTTGAAAGGCTCCGCATTAGAGGAGGTCAAGTTTTGCATGGGGGGGGCAACCTACTCAGACCAGTGATATATTTTTGTTTTTGCGCGATGCTTTTCAAGAAAAGCGACACCACGACTCTTGCATGCTTTCTATGCTCGTAGATAACTACAGGAAGAAGATTTGCGGTTTTTCACATGCACTTTCACAGTTGCTCAACTCGGCCCTCCAACAGTCTCCCAATGCAGTGGCTGATGCTCCGCTAGCTCTTAGAGATCAGTTCATTGAGGGAGTGTGAGACTCCAACATTCGGCGTGAGCTGCGTAGGTTCGTTAGGGATGGACCCGACAGTAGTCTATTTGATGTAAGAGATGAGGCAATAAAGTGGTCCCTCGAAGACCCACCACGCAACACGGCTGCGGCCAGGAACCGAAACCTAATTATTGACCACAAAGATGTGACTTTAGAGACAAAGGACCGCACCAGTAACATACAACCTGACTTGTCGGTGACCTTGCATGAAGTAGTTAAAGTAATTACACAACAGGGGAGGGCTATTGGTGAGTTGACCAATGCCGTATGTGGGCTGACTATGACGAATACCAGTTCTGGGAGGGGTTTCAGAGGTGGCAGACCGAAACCTCAACCCAGGGACACAAGTGATGGCCAACCGATTTGTCAGCGGTGTGAAGAGGTCGGGCATATGGCTACGCAATGCCCAGTGCCATGCCAACCCTCATATCAATCTCCTGCTCTGCCCAGCTCAACGGTCCAGGGAAACGGGAACCCTCCACTGCTCTGAGCCGGGCAGTGAAGGGTAAGTCAGAGGGCTCAATGGATGTTTTGACTAAAGAACACTTCCTTGAGCGGGCTGTCGGCAAGTGCCTGGAGGTAGATGTTCAGATAGGTGGAGTCCTCTTGCGATGTATACTTGACACTCGAAGCAATGTGAGCACCCTGACTGAGAGTTTTTTTAGAAAACATCTTCATGAAGGAGATGAAGATATGCATTGTACTGCAAAGTGGCTCAAACTAACAGCAGCAAATATGTTGCCTCTGCCCTATCTAGGTTATGTAGAGTTGGATTTGCAGACAATGAGAATCACAATTCCTGAGTGTGGGTTCCTCATCATTCAAGACAGGTTGACCAATCTCTTCCAGGGATTATTGGAATGAACACAACCAAGAGATGTAGACAGTTGGTAATTACACAGTTCGACACTGCTTCAGGGGGGGAGTTAGATTTTGCCTGGAGGGAGGCCTTCCAAAGAGTGCAAGAGGCCGAGTTGGTTGAAAAGGTTTCAACGGCTAAAGTAGCAGGCAGAAACAAAGTAAGAGTGCCATCTTTGTCCGTTGCAACAGTCTACGCAAGAGGTCTGAAAAGTTCGCCCAAGCAGAATGCCAGCATGTTGCTTGAACCTGGGGCCAACCCACTTCCGGGAGGTTTGATGGTCATGCCAACTGTGATTTCCTCCAATAGCCAAGTGTTTCCTGTCCAAGTCATCAACCTTTCCTCAGAAGACATCTGGCTGACGCCAAGAACCATGCTAGGCATACTGTCAGTGTGTAGAAGATGATCCCTATGAAGTGAAATTTCAACAGATTTCCGCCCATCACGAGGAAGTGACTGTCAGTCATAAAGATGTTTTGAAGTCAAACAATGACGTACAGAGCGTTTTGGATAGATTGCACATAGGTGGTACACCGGAACAGCAGGCAGAGTTAAGGGGGCTGCTGAGAAAGTATGCCAATGTGTTTGCCATACATGATGAAGATCTGGGGTTTACAGACAGTGAAGCACGAAATCCCTGTTGTTGATGAGACCCCAGTCAGTCAGGCCTACCGTTGTATACCACCCACGCAGCACCAGGAGGTCCGAGAGCACATATCTGAGTTGTTGAGGAAAGGGGTGATCCAAGAGAGCTCCAGTTCCTACGCTTCGCCTATCGTCTTGGTCCGAAAATCGGACGGCAGTTTGAGGCTTTGTGTGGACTACCGAAGACTTAACTCGAAAACAAGATGGGATGCTTTTCCACTCCCTCGCATTGATGAGAGTCTGGATGCTCTGAGTGGCGTAAATTTCCTCTCCACAATTGATCTGGTAAGTGGGTACCACCAAGTGGCAGTACACAAGAAAGATAAACATAAAACTGCATTTACCACACCTTTTGGCCTTTGTGAGTACTCAAGAATGCTCTTTGGGTTGTGTAATGTGCCCGCCACTTTCCAGCGCCTCATGCAGGCTACAATGAGTGACTTAGTGTTCCAGATGGTACTAATCTATTTGGATGACCTGCTTGTCTTTTCATCAACCTTCCATGACCACCTAGCCAGGTTGGAGACGGTCCTAAAGAGGTTGGGTGAGTCCGGGCTTAAAGTCAAAATTGAGAAATGTCACTTCCTCCAAACTGAGGTGAAGTTTCATGGTCACCAAGTCTCTGCCCAAGGCATAAGCACAGATCCAGACAAAGTAAGTGCAGTGAAACAGTGGCCTGTGCCTAATACTGTAAAGGAGCTCCGGTCTTTTCTGGGCTTGTGTAGCTACTACAGGAGGTTTGTTGAGGGTTTTTCCAAAGTTGCGGGGCCCCTTCATGATGTGGTTAGCCGATGTACGCAAGAAAATAGCCAGGCAAAGGCCAACCAGTTGTTCAGGTCAGCATGGACTCCTCGATGTCAGCAGGCTTTTGAGGTCTTAAAACAAAGACTCACTAGTGCGCCTACGTTAGGTTATGCAGATTTCACTTCACCCTTCATACTCGAGACGGACGCTAGTAACTCAGGCTTGGGGGCAGTTCTGTACCAGGAGCAAAGTGGTCAAAAGAAGGTCATAGCCGATGCCAGTCGCAGACTTAGGGGAGCAGAGAAGAATGATCAGAACTATAGCAGCATGAAGCTTGAACTTCTAGCGCTAAAGTGGGCAGTCACCAAAAAGTTTAGGAGTTACCTCCTTGGCTCTAAGTTCACTATTATCACAGACAATAACCCCTTGTGTCATCTGTACTCTGCTGGGCTGGGAGCAATTCAACAGCAATGGGTGGCCCAGCTGGCGGTATTTGACTTTGATGTTAAATACCATCCTGGCAGGTGTAATACAGTAGCTGATGCCCTATCACGCTGACCAGTAGCTGATGGCCCAGAGCCATTCAGTGAGGATGCCGAGTACAATGGTTGCATAGCAATATGAAATTCTCTAAGGACGGGGACAGTTTTAGGATTTGATTTAATGGGCGCAGGTGTTGCGCAATGTAGGGTCAGGCAATTGCAGACATTTGAAACCAGTGAGACAGTGAATGAGGGGACCATTCCAGAGAACACCCCTACATTGCCAGGGTATTCGAAGGAAGTGCTCAAGGACTTTCAAGCTGCGGATCCAACCCTTAAAATGTTGCGAAGATTTTGGACCCGGAACAAGAGACCAGCCTATCGGGAAGAATTGACCTTCCCAAACCAGTGCGCTCTTTGCTAAAGCAATGGCCTCGTCTTAGGGAAAGAGATGGACTTTTGTACTGGGTGATCGATGATGTTCACCTGGGAGAATGCTACCAATCGTTGCTACCGGCCTGCCTCAGGAATAAAGTGCTCACAAGTGTCCATTACCAGATGGGACATCAAGGCATTGAGCGAACCATAGGTCTGTTAAGACAGAGATGTTTCTGGGGAGGAATGCACCAAGATGTTGAGCTGTGGGTGAAGAAGTGTCAAAGGTGTGTTCTGACAAAGATGCCACAGCCAAAAATTAGAGCTCCTGAAACTCCATTCCTTGCGACTCGCCCACTTGAGGTCGTGGCTGTGGATTTCACTACACTTGAGCGTGCAACTGATGGGCGTGAAAGTGTGCTGGTGATAACGGATGTATTCACCAAGTTCAGTCAGGCTTTTGCTGTGAGAGATCAGAAGGCTGATACCACCGCTCATACCAAGTCATTCTAAAAGAGTGGTTTCTCAGGTATGGTGTCCCGGAGCGCCTACATTCGGATCAGGGCCGAAATTTTGAAAGTGCAGTGGTGGCTGAAATGTGTAAGCTGTACAGAGTTAAAAAAGACCCGAATTACGCCCCACCACCCCCAAGGCAATCCGAAGTGTGAAAGGTTCAATAGAACCTTGCATGACCTTCTACGCACACTTCCCCCGGAGAAGAAACGCTGTTGGCCTGAACACCTAGCAGAGTTAGTGTATGCATATAACATGACACCACATTCGACAACAGGACATTCACCCTATTACTTGATGTGGGTGAGCTGGTGTACCTTCGCTTTAGACCTCTGGGGAGGAATAAAATCCAGGATGCCTGGTCATCGACTGTGTACAAGGTGGTGAAGGTCCAGGGAACCACCTACACCGTGAACCCCCTGGATGGGGGCTTGGCAAAGAATGTGCATAGATCCGACCTTCGGCCTTTTGTGGGTCCAATGCCGGAGCAGTACCAACCTTACAAACCAGCTGTTAAAAAGCCAGTTCCTATTCCCAGTTCAGCCAATGAGGGCGATGATTTGGAATTTGTATTGATTGAAGAATTGAGTGTCCCGATGTCGTCTGAAGGAAATATGACACAGGAACCTGACGTTAGTGCGTCTGACTGTGAAGTAGGGAAGGAAGGAAGTAAACTGAGAGAGGACAATTTTGAAAGGTGCTCAAGGCCAAGCCTTGAGGCCACATTGGATGGCACCTGGGCCGAGGAGAGGCCAAGACCAGTGCCGGCTCTTCAACAGGGAAGACAAGGGGGTGCAGGTGAAGACATAGCTAGTCTTGTGTTGCGCCGAACGGAAAGGAAGACAGCAGGAAAACACAGAAATCCGTTTAACCTACCTACGTCGGCGTGCAATTTCGTGTCCTTTAGTCCAGAAGTATTCTCACAGATTTTAGCTGGGGTGGTCCACTATACTTCCGATTCAACTGGACGGGGGGGTGATTTGTAAGTCACCGTGGACGTGGACGTGTAGCAGGGGAGAATGTAACCAGGTGAACTGACGTTTTACCATTGGCCAGCATCTCTGCCTAACAGAGGGAGTGCTGTCCCTTTGGGAACAGCGGTCACGGAAATACTGCGAGAGCGAGTAGCGTGCATAAGACCCAGCCCAGGAAAAAGAGTAAAATACCCGCGAAGACTGACGGTCTGGGAGGCATCGTGTTAAGTGGACGTTACGTCTTGCAATTCCAATCGTGCCTCGATGGAGTTTAAGGTAACCAATATATTCAATTACAATATGTTCAATAAGACGACGAATCTTTGACGATAGCGTGTTATGGAAATGATATTTTTACAGTGGAAGCTGGTCTTGAGAGGTTTACTGTAGAGTCGCAGTAGATTTGTGTAAAGTTAACGCGTTACCGTTCATACTGTTCAGAGGGGATATTGTCCGTTGCCTTCTGAGTGCACCCGTCAACATTGGAGAAAATATTAAGTAAGTGTATTGAACAGTTCAGTTTGTTTGTCATACATGTGACCATTGAAGCTCAGTGGCTTGAATTGTTTTGTGTTTTTTCTTTGTTCAGCAAGCCACTACTGTTGTCTATTTGGTAATAAATCTAATCTCAGTGTGTGTAAATTAATGCTCTGCATATTCCATGTGCAGTCGGGGAATAAAGCCCACATATATATATATATATATATATATATATATATATATATATATATATATATATATATATATATATATATATATATTGACTGATCTGCTCTTACCGCAGTCCTGTCAATCATCTAAGGACAACTAACAGTCCTGACCGACTCTCCGTTTAAAGGGTTAAGACGTCCCGTTAGTCCAGCACAGCTCTAACGCTGTATCGCCGGGCGACGGAACATCTGCGTGTTGTCGGTGTCGGAGAGGATTCGTTCTGGTGCTCACTGCCTTAAGTTTTAAAGCGTCTATCCGTCTTACTCTAATCCGCCGCCTCGTCGAGTAACCTTTGAGACGAGACAGTAGAATAGCCACGCAATTTTATATGGCAGCTCCTTCTCCTAAAAGATCATTTGCACTTGTTAAGACCAGAATAGGGTTCAGCAGTCTTATACAACCACTCGGATACGTTTATATTAACTTCAACCAACTCTTCTAATTAAGGTTTATAAGAATGACTGAGATAGAATAAAGAATGAAATTTGAAGTATTTATTTAGCGAAAGCAAAGCAAATATAATTATTTACAGTATCAAAAAGTACATGGTTGGGCCTACCATGCCCCCTCAATACATAAAACACAAGAACACATTCAATACATTTTGTCTTTCAGCTAATAAATGATTAAAATAAAATTTCGTCCAAGGCTATGAGAAACCATGCATAAAGATAGTATAATGAAATAAGGAGTTTAAAACATAGTGAAAAGAGTGGAAAGTTTCTAAAAGGTCTAATACCAATATTGGAAGGGAATCAAAGTGATCAGTTTCAATTCTCCTAAATTACGAATTAATGACATTATTAGTTGGGCTATCGGATGGATTTAGAATTTAGAATGGCTTCCTTACCGGTTTGCAAGAAATCCTCCGAGGGCTAACAACGTCGCAAGAATTTAAAAAGTATCCAATTCTGAGAGTGACTTCTGAGAGTGAGTCCTAGTCCGACTTGGTGGTTTACACCCGAAGCCTGGAGAAGGTCCTCACACTCTTGGCAGGCAAAGGCAAAAAAGGGAGCGACAAGCCTTGGGTGGTGGCCTTTTTATAGGACTCCAACTTCATGACTTGACATTTCTGGTAAGTTCCAGCAGTTACATGGAACAGTATGAACACTTCTAAACAGATGTGACTAAGTCCAATTTACGGTCATCTGGGAGTTACCCCGATGACTCGCAGTTGTTTTTCCAGTAAATTTGGACATATATGGTCATTTGTCCCCTTTTGGTATTCTGACCCGGCTGTTCAGTATTTGATTTGGCCGATTAGTAACTTTCCACTTGGACATTCCAGTAAATGATTCAACCATAGCTCGATCAAAGTTACATAGTTCAAATCAGGCTAAAATGGCAATAACAAGTTGCATAGTTCAAATCAGGCTGAAAAGGCAATAACATGTCATATGTGCACATTTACAAAATAAACATGAACATAGGTCTTAACACTTGTGATTGATTAACACTTCTTCAATGGCAGTTACAGAGTAGTATTGAGCATGACTTATTGCTAAAGGCTTGCTTTGATCTTATGGCCTCACAATGTGTCTTCATTATGAGTTGACTTCATGGACTTCTTTAACATTGGTTGTCTTCAGAGATGATTTGGTGTCTGCTGTTGTTCTACTCAACAAACTGTTATTGTTTAATTCCAGTCGAGGCCAATTATGACTGGTATCTTAAGCCAATAATTACATGGTAATTTTACATCAACATGGCACAATATTCCATCACCTTGCTGCACTACCTGCGTTCACCACCATGTGTCGCCATTGCCATCAGCCTGCTACAGCCACATTACCCGACAATATGTCTACAGTGGTACCTCGGTACTCGACCATAATCCGTTCTGAGGTGGTGGTCGAGCACCGATTTGTTCGAACACCGAAAGCAATTTTCCCATAAGAAATAATGGAAAGTATGTGTGCACAAGTAAATGTGCACAAGAGGTACATGATAAAGATAAAGATAAATAAAGCATTATAAATCATTTTGTATAATTTACTTACGTTTTGGAGAGTGGTTGATGGCAAACAGGAATGGATGTGGAGAGGACGGGAGGGAGTTACTCCTTCCATGATGACGCTAGCTAACTGCGACGCGAGGTACACCGCGTTCATATTTTGCTATAATTTCCTTCTTCGGTTCAATAGTGGTCCTCATTGTTTTCCTCTTTGCCTTCCCCTTATCACTGTCTTTCTTTGGACCCATTATTAAGGGCTAGAGCAACACGAAAAAGTTTAAATCCGGGAAGAAATACTCGAACAAACGTCTTACTCCGCTGGCGGTCTGAGTTGACCGAGAAGGGCCGAGGAGCGCGTTCGGGTCGGCTCGGCTCGGCTCGGCTCGGCTAGGCTCAGCTAGTCGAGAACCGAAAATCTGATCGAGGTCCGATGCATTACCTACTTGATTTTTTTGGTCGAGCACCGATTTGGTCGAGTATAGAGGCGTTCGAGGACCGAGGTACCACTGTATAAGTATATGTATATGTATATATATATATATATATATATATATATATATATATATATATATATATATATATATATATATATATATATATATGTACTGTATATATGTTGTTCAACCAAGGTAACCGTGTCACTTGGCTGATCTGCACTGAAAGCGTAGCATACAGCGAAGCCAGACCCGCGGACATTTTGCATAAATATAAAATGTACTTGTTTATTTTTTTTTTCAGTTTGTGGTAAAGAAATTAATGATATCCTTATTAAACTGTGATTTGTAATTTAGAGTACAATCTTGTAAAGTTTGCCTGCTCTTGGTGAACTTCATAAAACTTTGTAGACAATTAGTTTAAAATGATTATTACGGTAATTATTTAAGTTTTGGCAGTATCACATGTGGAGCTGGGGTTAACCAATATACAATAATTCGAACAATTGTAGTGCATCGTTTTATATATAGAGCTTAAAGGTGGCAGCACACGTGGGTACAGCGGCAAACATAATATACAAAATTTCTGACACTCGTTGCAAGAGACAAAAAACGTAAATCAAAAATCACGAAGCTATAGAAAAATAGTAACAATAAACAAACTGCAAACCGAAAGACAAACATCATCAAATCAAAAGTAAAAGCGAACATAAAATTAATCACATCAAAAACCATTACAAAACAGCAGTAAAAAAAAAAAAAAAAACATTTCAAACATGAAACAAAAACAACCACAAAATGTCCATCCATCCATGCTCTTCTTGCCTGTGATTTAGTCATTAGGTCATCATGCCTGTGATTCATTATAGCTGTGGGAGACATGACAATTCCCACAGAAAATATCCATATCTATCAATATACTTGTTGAAGAAACAAATATAGGATAACCTATATACAATTATATTAACAATTGTAGTGTATCATTTTGTATATAGAGTTTAGAGACGGTAGCACGCACGGGTGCAAGGGCTCTTAGCCCCTCAAATTTCAAATTTTGTATTTCAACTGATGTACGTCAAAGACATTCTTCATTCTATATTTCATGCTGATTCGCTCATACATTTTTTGTTATCTGTTGGCAAGGATTCTGAAAACATTTTCCTTGTAGTTATCCGTTGGCAAGGATTCTGAAAACATTTTCCTTGTAGTTAAAAATTAGATGATAAATAACTGTTACTTGAAGTTACACTCAGGACTTGGTATCAATATTTAAATATGCATTGCATAATTTAATAAAGTGACATACTTTCAAAATATAAAAAAACAAACACAATGTGAATTTCACATTGTGTTTGTTTTTTCTTACCCATATAATAAGAACCTTAGGGTTTTGAGTTGACTTTTGTGTCCTTTTTTATTTTTCACTGAATGCCAACTCTTAGCGGAGAAAAATGAATCAAAGAGGAAGGTAATAAATCCTGGAACAGATCAAGACATTTTCATTAAAGTCTCAGGCAATATTGAATGGACCTTGGTGGATGTCTGCACTCTCTTCACTTTAATTTGAACAGTCATAATTCATCAAGGCAACTGGGTTTAGTGACATATAGAGATCTGCACTTTAATGAATACTGATGGACTGATTTGAATAACAGGTCCAGAGTTTATCATCGTCATCACTCGCAAATCTCAGACCAAATAAAGATCTGCAACCTAGGACCTTGGTGCAATTTACTTGATTGACCTAAAGTGCACATGACAGACTGCATCTTGTTTTTATTTTATTAGATTAAACCAATGAGACGATGTGGTGAATGAATCTAGACGTGCTTAGGTCAAATCACTTGTTTGATGTGTCACTGATATAGAGGAGTTTTAACAGAAAAAAAAGTAATGTGCACACGTAATGTACACACACACACGCACACACACCCGTGTTACAGCGTCCCTGGCTTACATTCTTTTCATATTGCGATGTGGAATACAGTACTGATTTTTTTCGCCCCTCTTAAAGGTATTTTCCGGGTTCGCGACAAAAACAACTGTCATGACCCTAGGGGGTTGACTGTATTTATGCTGTTTTCCCTCTATCTGCTTTGCGTTTTTAGGTGATTGCACTTATTTACTATTGCCGTCAAACTGCTTCCATGCAACGCGTCACTACAATGCTGGTCTGCTAGTGGTTGGCGTCTCCTCACAGACATGCAGGTCGGCTATTTGTCGGCCTCACTCGTTTCAAAATGGCGGAACGGTAAAGCTGAGTGGTTACAAATTTATAGTGCATTTTACTGCTTAATTCAAATTAAATGGGTTAGCCAAGGGTGACAAGATTGCTAGTGATGTTAAAGACAGAAGAAGATGATTTGTATGGAAACGAAGCTGGAGACAATCAAGAAATACAAAACTAGCCTCGCTTAGGCTATCTTTACCAGGGAATATGGGCTTAACAAGCGCCACTCAAAGGTAAATACATCCTTTCTGTATTTTTTATTTATGATGTTTTCTGATTGTTATATATACGTAGCACTTACTATACTATTTTGGTACCAATTTTTAATATGTATGTACAATTTTCAAGTTTTTACCTGGGGTTCTAAATACACTAGCTATTTAACATAGGTTTGGATTGCCCGCCATACGGTCAATTCGCCTTACGAGCCCAACCACGGAACGGATTAATCTGGTAACACAGGGGCCCACTGTATTTGTTGCTCGTTAATGGGTTTCAGATTTCTCACATTGTTAACGGTCAATGAACGCCTCACCAATGTAACGTTGAATGCGTTCAAAGCAGTTGTGTTTCCTTTTCCTCTCAACGCGGCTTTATGATTGTGTGTATTATGCCCAAAGACCACATTTAATAAACAAGTCACATCTCTAACAGGTCCACTCTTCATTGATTCAGATGGACATCCTCTCTGTTTTAGTAAGATTCCTGTGTGTGAAAAAGGATGGACTCAAACTTTGGTTCAGTCTGCTCACTTCTTTTATTGAAAATATTGCTGTAACAACCTCAGCAAACACGAGCTGCTGTTAGCTGCAACAGGTACTGGTTGCTCAATGCCAACTGACGTCCGCCCTCTAGCAGTGCTCTCGTTTGCCTGCGCCACTGACACATGGTTCTTGGCATGGGACGCATAATTTTCAAATCAACGTGCGTCCCCAGGATGCAACATTTTTGTGTAGGTGTGTTGCTTAGTAATTGTTTCACACAAGTCAATTTAAGCCTGCAGTGGGGGAAATCTTATTGTTTGACTCTTATGCTATGTGCACACCAAACGCGACAAAGCGCGTCGTTCACGCTCTACACGAGGCGTTTTGTCGCGGGGTCAAGATGATCATTTTTGTGAAGTCACTTTTTTGTCGTACAAGGGAGTGAGCTGGCTGTGCACTTTACAGTGGATCCGGAAAGAAGAACATTGCTTGGAACTTTCACTTTTCTGGGATGGAGCAGCCTTCCCACAGTCCATCCAAGTGGACCGCAGATGGTCGATCTCTTAACCCGCGATGGTCGATCAGCGCAGAGCCAGATGGGGGCGGTCAAGTCATTCTTCACCATCTAGCTACCCCCCTCTCCGAGCCGGGAGAAGGGGGCAGGAAAAAGAAGAATGAAACTGCAGACAAGCCCATTAACTAAATGCTTGCGAGTATAAATGTGTTTTTAGTCAGGATTTAAAGATTTCTACTGAGGTGGCTGCACGAACTTCTATAGGTAGGGCATTCCATAGTATTGGTGCGGGAATGGAAAAGGCCCTTGATTCCACGGACTTCTTTTTAGCCCAGGGGGTCGATAACAAACCGGCATTTTGTGAATGAAGTTTTCAGAATGGAACATATGGTAATGCTAAGTCGATGAGATAGAAGGAGCTAAACCTTGCGAAATTTAAAGTAATTAAAATTACGAAATTTAAGTAATTAAAAACACTTTAAAATCGCATCTCAGGTGTATTGGAAGCCAATGCAGGTCAGCTAGTATCGGAGTAATGTGATTACACTTTCTCGTCCTTGTCTCGCTGCTGCATTTTGTACAGAATGCAGGCTTTTGACGCAGGACATGGGAAGCCCAGAAAACAAAATGCTACAATAGTCAAGGTGAAAAATGTATGAATTCATGTTTCAGCATTGCGAGAGACAGAATAGGGCAAATTTTAACAATATTGCGAAGGTGAAAAAATGCTGTTCTTGTCGTGTTTTTAATATGTGTCCGAAAAGAGAGAGTTGAGTAAAATATCACGCCGAGGTTTTTTGCAAAACTACTTTGGGCAATAGTGCACTTATCCAGATTCAGAGTGGTATTCTTAATCAAGTGCTGATGATGAGCAGGGCCAATTATTAACATCTGTGTTACCAGGGTTAAGAAGCAGAAAATTGGAAGACATCCATTGTTAATCTTGGCAAGGCAAGCCGCCAGTTTACTGCACTTGCACGGATCTGTTATTTCTAAAGGCATCTATAGTTGGGTATCAACAGCATAGCAATAAAAACTAATAGCATGTTCACGTATAAGATCGCCAAGAGGGATCATGTAGATGTTAAATAGTGAGGGACCAAGTACTGACCCCTGCGGGACACCACATGAGATGGAGAAAGATTCAGAGATCGCATTGACATATGAGACACTATGCGTCCTTCGCAGGATGAAAGATCTGATCCCGTGATGACCTCGAGATACCAACACATGATTTAAAACGCTCTATAAGAATATGATGATCAATAGTGTGAAATGCGGCACTAAGGTCAAGCAATAATAATATTGATGATATTTTGGAATCAATGGCTAAGAGAAGTTCATTTGTCTCTTTTACAAGGGCTGTCTCAGTTGAGTGATTGGCCCTAAATCCTGACTGAAGGAGTTCAAATCTATTGTTATCAATCATGAAATCCCAGAGCTGTTGTGCTACAACTTTCTCAAGAATTTTCGCAATAAACGGAAGATGTGACACTGATCCATAATTAAAGAGATTTTCAGGATCCAGGTGAGTTTTCTTAAGTAATGGTTAAATGTCGGCATCTGAAAAGCTTCAGATACAATGCCAGAGGAGAGCGACAGATTGGTAATATTCAAGACAGATGATGCTAAGATCGGGAATACGTCTTTGACAAGTTTGCCCTTTAAACGGGTCGAGCTTGCAGGATGTCGGCTTTGCTGCATTAACCAGGTGTGTAAAACACTCAGGAGATAGTAAATCAAACTGTGACAGGGTTACCAGACTTTCGTGAACCTGATGTCCAAACTAGCGTCAGCAATCATAGAACCCGAGAGGGTAAGTGGCGCTGCCTTTTTTATTTCGTCCCTTATTAGCTGAATCCGCTGAGTAAAGAATTGGATGAGATCGTCTGCTGAATGGAGGGAACGATGATTAATCTGCTGCTGTTGTGTTAGCTTTGCTAGCGTATCAAATAAACATTTGTTTTATTATGACCAATTGTTTTGGAAAAGTAATTTGTTTTAGCTAACCTAAGAGCCTATTGATATTTCAGCAAGCTATCGCACCAGGCCTGATGGAAAGAAAACCTCGAGTTTGGTTGTTTGGTTGTTTACGCTCAAGTTCTACATAACAATTTAAACGTGTGCGTTTCATCCATAAACCATGGAGTGTGCCGCTTCGGACGAGTTTTAAATCTCAACGGCGCTATAGAGTTTAGGGAATTAAAAAAAAAAAAAGTATTAAAATCGTTTGTGAGCTTATCGACTGAACCAATGAAAGATGGAAGAGCAGCGATTGAGAAGTAAGTAAGGCAGTAAGTGGTTGCCTTGGTTGTGGTCCATAAGACCACACTGAGCTAGGACTTCCCGAAATATAATAATATAATATAAAAATATAATAATATCAAATCTTATAAGATAATGATCAGCCATAGAATTAGTATACAGCAAAATTGTGTCATTTGAGGCAGTTAGGCCACGGGTTAACACTAAATATAAGATATTGCTATTCTGGTGTGTTGCTGCTTCTATTATTTGTGTAAAACCAAATGCATAGATTATTGCTTGAAACGCTACATTAAATGGCTCCAATGGTAAGTTCATATGAATATTGAAGTCACTAATAATTAATATATTATCTGCATAAGTTATTAAATCAGCTATAAGGTCAGAGAATTCATCTATAAACCCATAATACAGACCAGGACGATGGTAAATTACCACATAGAATGGTGGTGTGGAGCTCGATCGCATAACGAGAGCTTCAAATGTCTTGAAGGTGTGATTAGTGCTCGTGCTAAGTTTAAGACCAGATTCTAAAATTAGGGTGGCAACCCCCCCCCCCCCCCTTTTTTTTTTTTTTTACAAGGACGAGCAACGCGTGAGCCCACAAAGTTTGGGGGTGAGGCCTCATTTAATGATAAAAACTCATTTGGTTTTAACCAGGTTTCGCAGAGACCAAGCACTGTAAGATTGTGGTGTCTAATAAGATCAATTACAAGAAGGGCTTTTCTGAAGAGTGACTTAATATTTCTGAAGCCGAATTTACACCGGGAAAATTTTCCTGAACTATTCTGAGTCTTAATTTTAGTAGTACTAATACTAATAAGATTTTGATGCCTGGGGCTCAGTTTGTATTTTGAATAATTAAAACCTCATCGCAATGTTAGTAATGTAGGAATTCGGTTGTTGAAGGCTACAACACACACATTAATATTAATATTTTGCTTGGGTGCCACTTCAAAACACTTAAGCCGAGGATCGTGTTCAGGTCAGTTCTTTGCTGGTGCATAACAGCGGTAGGCATATTATTTTCCACCAAAGACACCAATGCCAGTGACGTTAAGAGCTTTTGATGTTTTGACAGAATTTCACTAAACTACTGCTGGTTAGTGGCTTGTAATGCTTGTAAATGAATTTAAAACCGCACAATGCGGCTTCATGTAGCTGCAATGTTTTTTTTTTCAATAAACAAAGCTATATGAACACGGGTTTTTTTTTGTTTTTGTTTTTACCCAAAAGAGGGGGAGAATTATGCAGATTTGCCCTGGTTAAATGTAGACAGGGCCTCTATTTACAATTTTAATCAAATTGGATAAGTCTGTCAAGCTGTGACATGTGAAGCTGTTTTTTGTGAAGCTGTTAATTAAATGCAACAACACTATAATTTCACTGGTATTTTAATAAACACAATATAGTGACAATTTATGAAAAAATAAATTTTCATTATCATATGTCACTGGATTATCAAAAGAGATTTTTTGAGTAGAATTACTGTAATGTAAGCAATCCATTAAATGCAGAAACATTATTGTTGGGTAGGATGTGAGTACTTATTATACAGTAAATGGGTACGTTATTTTTTATTAATATTGTTGTGAGCTCCTTTTAAACTTTTGTGAGTCATAAAATTATTCTCAAAGTTAAGTGTAAGCATAGCCTACAGTTTTAAACAATAAACTTAAGTTATGCAGAAATTGCTAGGAATTAGAAAGTGTGAGCCTTTGGTTCAGTTTGAGGACGTCATGAGTTTATGTATAATTTTTGTTGGGTTGCAAGTTTTAAGCAACAGTTACAATGCATATACTACCCTCCTTTATTGGATCCAATTACGTAAACTCGTTTACTGTATAGTTTAGGAAGTTATGAGCTCATGTTGGCATTTTGTAAACACATTTTTTATTACTGCAGTGTTTTGGTGATCATACAGAGAAAAGTCAAATCTGTGTCCCTGCTTGTGTCCAGTTATGTCCACTTATTACATTTCATCTCATCCAGTTGTTTTGAATTTTTGTAATGCAAATAAATGCCCAATATTAAAGGGCCTACAGTATAAAATGATATTTTATATTTTATTCTTTCCACAGTGTAATATCTGCACGTGGGGGTGGGGTGGGGGTGGGGGGGGGGCTTATCAACACTTACTATATGAAGTGCACATATAATCACCATTATCGCCAAACTAACGGTGCAGTATATTACAGTAACTTGTGAAAAACACAATTAAAACAATAAAAAAATAAAGACCAAGAAAAAAACAGCATAACAGAATTACAAATACTTATTACAGCATTGGGAATAATTTGCCTACTTATTCCTGGCATAGAACCAAAACCTCAATAGTCACATTTTGTTGACTTGCTTTTCCAAAAATCTATACTATTGGCTAGTTCATGCAGATGTTATTTTTACAAAATGGATTGCTCTCTTTCATCATGCAAGGCAAAAGTCCCCAATGTCCCTAAAGCTTCAACATTTTTCATTGTTGGTGGGGGTAACAAAATGCGCACTCAAATCAGAGTTTGTCAAAGTGTTACAAGGTTGTAAATGTTGATGCTCAGTGGGTTAGCACTTTAATGATTGAATTTGCCATGGGGGGGGGGGGGGGGGGGCTGTTTAACAGTTGTAATTTGGAGAGTAGCATGATTAGATTAGATTCAACTGTATTGTCATTATGCATGTATAAATACAAGTAACGAAATGTTGTTTAGCATCTAATCCGAAGTGCAAGGAGCAGCAGGTGTGATATGAACAGTACTGTATATACAGTATCGACCGGATGATAGATTTGTTTGAACAGATAACATGTAAACAAATATACAGTAGAGCTATTAGAATGTATAATGTGCTACAGGTGTGCTATCAGTTTGCTGTCAGTAGAGTAGAATGTATGATTGCTATAAGCAGTATACAGGTGTGCTATTAGTATATAAATAAATTAATATTATATGTATGGACAATGTATACAAGATATGTTATTTCGGCAGGGGCATAGAGTTCAGGAGGGGAACAGCTGTTGGGAAAACCTGTTCCTGGACCTGCTGGTTCCAGTCCGGAGACTCCTGAAGCGCCTCCAGGAGGGGAGGAGTTGGAAGGGTCTATGGTTGGGATGTGAGGGGTCCTTCAGTATGCTGCGAGCCCTGCATAGGCATCTCTTCCTCTGGAAATCCTTAAGGGCAAGTAGTGGGGTCATTTTATGTGTCCCTCAGATCAACCAAAAACACTCGAGGAGTGTAAGGGAAATGAGCCTATTTCTGTTGAGCTCGAGCCTGATGTAAACCTTACTCTGCCTGTAAACAAAGAACGGCTGATATCTGCTCAAAAATCTGATAGTTCCTTGTTCCATTGTTATGCCCTGATTGAAAAACCAAATTGCAAGAAGTCTGTGTTTTACCACCTTGATGATGGTGTCCTCATGCGCCAATGGTCTCCTGAAACTGGTCTTACACATGAGTCAGTGTGTCAAATTGTAGTTCCACAACCATTCCGTTCCCAAGTTCTGAGCTTGGCTCATGAGCATTGTATGTCCGGCCACTTAGGCATTAAGAAAACCTACAATCGTGTGCTCCTTTTTTTCTTCTGGCCAGGTCTCAAGTCTGACGTCATAAAATACTGTCGCTCGTGCCCAACCTGTCAAATTTCCGGCAAACCCAACCAAGTGATTCCTTCTGCTCCACTGAAGCCAATCCCTGTCCTAGGCGAACCGTTTGAACATGTTCTTATAGATTGTGTTGGTCCGCTTCCAAAGACAAAATCTGGCAATCAGTACATCCTTACCATAATGTGTGCTGCCACACGTTACCCTGAGGCTGTACCTTTGCGATCTCTAAAGTCTCGTGCCATTGTCAAAACGCTCATCAAGTCTCTCTATGTTTGGCCTCCCAAGAAGCATCCAAAGTGACCAAGGGTCAAATTTTATGTCCAAAACTTTTGCCCAGGTCATGTCAGAACTCAAAGTAAAACATTTCAAGCGCGTATCATCCAGAGAGCCAGGGTGCACTGGAGAGGTTTCACCACACATTGAAAAGTATGTTGCGCAAATTCTGCTCAGAGTCAAATCGAGAATGGGATGAGGGCTTGCCGTTACTGTTGTTCGCCGTGCAAGAAACCCCGCAAGAGTCACTGGGGTTTAGCCCGGCTGATTTAGTGTTTGGCCACACGGTGCGCGGCCTGCTGCGCATGCTGCGCGAAAGCTTGCTCGCCGAAAAATCTGACAGAGAAAATGTTCTGGACTATGTGAGTTCTTTCCGTGAGCGACTACACTGCGCTTGTGATTTGGCTCGTAATGCGTTGGCTGTCGCTCAACATAACATGAAAAATAGATATGACAAAAAGACAGTTGCGCGAACATTTCCGCCTGGCGATCGAGTCTTAGTTTTGTTGCCTGTCGTTGGTTCTGCATTGCAGGCTAAGTTTTCCGGCCCGTATGTAGTCGATCGCAAACTCAGTGAAACGGAGTACATGATTCAGACCTCTGATTGTAAGAAAAAAACCCGTGTGTGCCACATCAATATGCTCAAAAGGTTCGTCGAGCGAGAAAACGGTGCGTTTTCGGTTCCTATTGTTTCCCCTGTTGCTACCGTGGCTGTCACACAGCCGCCATACCATCCAAGTGAGGATGGGCTGGGTGACAAACATAGCTCCATGTCCTGTGCGCGTCTTCGTAATTCTGAGATTTTATCGACTTTAGAAGCGCATCTGGCGTACTTGTCGGCTTCTGCTCGCTCTGACGTTTGTGACCTCATTCGTGAATACTCGGATTTATTCGGTGATATTCCCTCACAAACGAATGTCATCAAACATGACATTGATGTGGAAAATCACAAGCCTACTAAACAGCATGCATATTGTGTTAATCCAGCAAAACGCGCCGTCATGCAAAAAGAGGTTAAGTATCTGCTTGACCATGGTTTGGCTGTCTCAAGTTGCAGCGCTTGGAGTTCACCTTCGCTGCTTGTACCCAAACCTGATCAGACACCACGCTTCTGTAATGACTACCGGAAGGTTAATGCGGTCACAAAACCAGACTCATTCCCACTGCCCCGGATGGATGACTGTGTTGATCGTGTGGGAGCTGCGAAGTTTGTCACCAAATTAGACCTTCTTAAAGGCTATTGGCAGGTGCCTCTAACAAAACACGCGTCCGAAATTAGCGCCTTCGTCACGCCCGATCAATTCTTACAATACACAGTCATGCCGTTTGGACTGCGTAACGCACCAGCCACCTTCCAGCGGCTAATGAACATGGTTCTTGGTGATGTCAGTCACTGTGAGGTCTATCTCGACGATATTGTGGCATATTCGTCGTCGTGGACTGAACATTTGAAAACGCTTCATGAGCTCTTTGACCGTTTGCGCGCAGCCTCGCTAACGTTTAACCTAGCCAAATGTGAATTTGGTAAGGCGTTTGTCACCTATTTGGGGAAGGAAGTCGGTCAGGGCCAAGTTCATCGTGTAATAGCAAAAGTTCAGGCCATTGTTGATTTCACGGCTCCCCAAACTCGTCGTGAGCTCCGCCGGTTTTTGGGAATGGTTGGATACTATCGAGCATTTTGTAGAAATTTTTCTGACGTTGTAGCACCGCTTACAAGCTTAGCAAGCCCGAAATCGCCATACCTGTGGTCGGAAATCTGTCAAACAGCTTTTGAAGCTGCCAAAGCTTTCCTCTGCAGTGCCCCTGTGCTCGCGGCTCCAAACTTTGAGCGCCCCTTCAAGCTGGAGGTGGACGCTAGTGCGCTCGGCGCCGGTGCGGTGCTACTACAGGAAGATGATCATGGCCTTGATCATCCCATCTGTTACTTCTCTAAGAAGTTCAAAAAGCACCAGTTACACTACAGCACCATCGAAAAAGAGGCATTCGCCTTGTTATTGGCTTTACAGCATTTTGAGGTGTACCTTGGTTCCAGCCCAACACCATTCTTTGTATTGTCTGACCACAATCCGCTCGTGTTTTTGTCTCGGATGCAGAACAGCAACCAGCGCCTGATGCGCTGGTCGCTGTTGCTCCAAAACTTTGATGTGGAGATTCGTTACAAGAAAGGACTTGAGAACGTCATTGCCGATACCTTGTCCCAATCCCATTAATCGCACATTTACTCTAGGGGGTAAATGTCCGATTTTTAGGTAGGGGGGTGTTATGACCCGTGGATCATATGTAGTTTTTGTATGTTCTGCTGTGTTCTCCTTTGTTTGTGTGTGTGTGCGTGTGCATGAGTGCCTTTTGGTTGGAGTGTGTCAATTATATGCAGGTGGTGTCATCCCATTGGCTGGCTCTCCTGATTTGCCGCCCTATTTAAACAGTCCACGGATCAAGCGCTCTCTCTCTCCGGTCATCCCACCGCCAGAAACCGCCACCTCAGAAATTGTTAGATAGTGTGCATCTGTGTTGCTCGCTGTGTTTGTAAGAATCTGTAAATTGAGCAGTAGTAGGAGGGAGACGCCGTTTTGGTTTAACCCTTTTTCTCCTGTTTTTGCGTTAGGTAGTTAGTGAGCCAATTGTCATTCGTTTCCTTTTTGTTTGGCTAGTTAGTTAGGGATTCAGAAGATCTTTTGTTTATTATTTTGTTTGTTTGCTCTCCCTCCGAAGACAAAAAAAGCTGCTGTTTTTGTTCTCAACAACTTTAGTTTCACGGGCCTTTTCTGGTGGTGAGGGTACTGACGGGGGAGCACACACGTTATATCCCAGTTCCCCTAGGCTGGGTGTAACGCCTCAAGGTATGGCTGCTAAGCCAATTTCAGAGATTAATTAAAGAAGAAAAATAATACTTGCGTGGGTTTTTCAAAATGTTTTCTTCCTTCTTCCTTTCGCAAACTTAGTTTGTAGTACCTTTACTGTTTATTCTGACTAATGCCCATCAAAGCAAACACTTCTGGCCACATTTTCTTTCCAAACACAAGCAAGTGTAGGGTAGTGTCACTTTACCTTCAGTTTCAAATATTCCTTTTATTGTCCTTTCCACTTGCCATGCTGCAAGTGTGCTTTATCAGATATTTGGTAAATGTAGTTATTTTCATGCGCCAGTAGATGAAGAAACATTTGCTGCTGTTGCTTACTTGTACCACACCTATACATGCCTATCAAAAAAAAAGCAATACTTTGTAAACTAAAGTAACTAAACATTAAACCATCAACGTGGAGTAAACGTTTCTGACTTGGCTGTGTTGTTTTTTTGATCAAGTTATTGAAATGTATTGACAGTCAATCAAACACATTGATACAATCATTCAAACATGTATGTTCAAATGGCATACACCCATGCACGGTCAAACAATTACAAAATCATAGTGTACCTAAAGTGGCTAATATGCAAATAGTCATGGAACAAGCCCAACTCTGTCATTTGGTGTTGACTTAGTGTGCTTTTTTTTTTTCTTAAGAGACAGAGAAGCAGTGATAGATATTTCTGCCCTCTGCCTTTGCCTGTCAGTCATCACTTCTCTTCTTCATTTTTGTTAAATGTCAGTGAACAGAGAAGAGGCCATCGGCTACTACTGGCATTCACCTTATAAGGAAGGACACAAACAAACACATTTTAAAGCAACAAATATAGGGCAATCATGACTTACCATTGGACTCTTCACAGTCTACATTTGACCTGTATGCCTGGTCATACAGAATTAAAATGATGGAAATGCTGGTATGATGGAATGGTGGAATGATGGAAAGGTTGGTACATATTCCATATGCAATATGAACCCAATTAATATCAGTTCCAGTATTATAACAAGTATGAACTTGTTGCATGTAACGCTGTAGAAGAATCTAGAACAGTGGTCACCAACCCCCGGTCCGCGGACTGGTATCGGTCCATGGATCAACTGGTACCGGGCCGCGTGGGCTGCACCCGAAATAATGTTTTGGAGAGGATTTAGTTTAATGGAGTTCGCGTGACTGGGCGCGAAGGCACGTCGGGCGACGCGATGGAAGCGAATGGAGCAACGCAAATAGCCGCGTGGGGTCACGAGAAGCAAAATTTCGCCTTTTGTGTGAAGTAATTTTTTTATGTACTTTTTCCGCGTTTCGAGTCGCCACAGCCAATCAGCTTCGGGAACATTCAACAGCTCACGCAAGCGGCAGGAATGAATCATGGCGGCCGCTTTGCGGTAACCGGGAGCGATCCAACACGGCCAGCTGAGCTTTCAATACGAAACAGAGCCAAACAAGAGCCCTCACCTGGCTTGTCGAAAGGCGGAAGCGAGAACTTGGGACAACTGGTATGTGCAGCGTTTGCTTCACTTAACAGCTGCTGAACCGTAGTTACTGTGCTAAGCTAACGATAGCGCAGCATTGTCAGGACAATATTTACAGTAGGACAGTCTCAGCCACTCCGATTGCGACATTGAAAGTTTTATTTTTTGCAGGCGAGTATTGCCGCAAAGAATAAAGGTGCTGTCGGTGAAAATATTGGCTCTGTCACATCCCAGAAAAGTGAAAGTTCTCAGCAATGCTCTTCCTTCCGGATCTACCGTAAAGTGCACAGCAAGCTCTCTCAACTCCCCTCTCCTCGCGCGATAAAAAAAAAAAAAAGTGGACAACAAGTACGACAGCGGCAGAAAGCCCCGTCCATACGCTTGTGATGTGGTTTTTAACCCCCCCCCCAGTCCTCAATATAAATCTGAGGCGTAGTGAGAAGGATGATTTGGCTTTAGAGGAGCAACCCCCCCCCCCCCCCCCCCCCCCCCCCGGTGTTGACCGGGCCGCAGTGATGAACAGGTTGGGGACCACTGATCTAGAACACTGATTTTTAACCATTGAAGCATGGGGCAAAGTTGCGTGTTAATCATTAAAGTTTAAGCTTAACTTTTTATTTTGTTTTGTGTTTGTGTGCTCCTTTTTGTTTTATTTACCTTTGATAAGCATAAGTCAATTATGTCACCTCCATTTGCTATCCTTTTTTTTTTTTTTCCAAAATCATGAAGCATCATTGAGAGTCCTGGTGACTGAAAGGTGCCATAGTCAGATGATTGGAACAATGATCATTTCCATTAGTAACTAGCCACACAATGTGACTGACCCGTTCCAAGCTATTCACACAATCAAGGACAAGGACCCAAGTGCCCACGGAAGACAGGTAAGAGTGCTGATAAAGTAGTTTATTCAATGCCGGGAAAAGAGGTAGCTGGAAGACTGCTGCTGGCTTGGACACTAAGATTTGGGAGGCAGGAGATAGGCAGAGACAAGCCAAAGCAAACAGTCCAATCAGGGGCAGGCAGGAGCGTGGTTAGGCAGAGCAGGTGTTCATACCAGGGCAGGCATTTGAATAATCAAGGACAGGACAGGTCAGGTCAGAAGACGGGCAGAGAAATCAAGACAGCAGGTGTTAGGAAATTCAGGGACAGGGAAGGTCAGAAGCCGGGCATACAGATCAGGACAGCAGACGTTCTGAGAATCCAGGTGAGCAGAACAAGTGGGACCTCATGAAAGATTGAGATGGCAAAGACGATCTGGCGGAGACTTGCAGGAACATGCAGGTTTAAATACAGACCAGGTAATTGGTTGCACCTGGTTGTGATTGAATCGATTGAGTGGAATGTGGTCAGACTAGTTGGAGAGGGATAATGAGCTGACTGAAGCCTCTGGCAATTCTACATAAGATATTTCTGGACGTTTATTCTTTATTTGTTTTTACCTCTCCGTGGGCTAACACACAATACTTACAATACAGTACTTACAATAATCATGCCTCTGGTCTTGGTCGGGGTGGGCATTGTCTCATTGGTTTGCTTGTATTCAGATCTATGATTCTCTTCAATCCTTGTTGAATTATTGCTTCTTCTCGTTTTTATTGCAGTCTACATTTGTGAGTCCATTCGAATGCAGATGACACACAGTTATATCACGAGAAGTGACTAATCGAGCCAGGATGTTAGAATGTCAGTAGTGTTTATAGTATTCTATTAAAAATTAACATTATAATTTATGAATAAGAAAATTAGGGTTATTTTACCTGCCACTGACTAAAGTAGTAATGGATAATAAATGAGAGACATTACTTTATTACTTACTAAGTTATTTCAGAAATGCTCAGAGAAAAAAAAAATAGCCATGGTCGCTTCCATTTTTTCATGCCAAAAATGACCACATTTCAAATATTTATACATCTTTTACCAATAGAAACGTCTTCATTTTCAATTACAGAATAACTTTTTAAAACATTGCTTCCGTTTGAAATTCTAAAGTTTCTGCTCATTCAATTCATTTTGAGTACAGTTGTTACTATTCCAAACAGTTGCGAACACTAGAAACTTCTTTTAAACCAAAATTCCAACATAAGTACACAGTTTACATTTTCACGATTTTTTTTTCAGTGCCACCAGACACCTAACTCAAAACATAAGAGCACGTGCACACACCTAGAGCTGTAAATCTTTTTTTTAATATATGCAAAAAAGGTCATTGCAGTACCAAAATAAAGCCCTTTGCCATATAGATTTAAATGCCACCAATTCCTCTTCACAACTAAAAAAAGATGTAAGCATTCACTCTGATCTCATCCATCGGGCCTGGCTCTCAGTCGTCGACAAATGCTTGTCTTTCCTGTCCCAAGCTGCTGGTTGAAACATCAGTCTTTATTGAGCCAATAACACAAACATGGTTGCAGGTGTTTGATACCGGTCTTGAAAGGGTTTGTATAGTATTTTTCAGAAAAAAAACTTGCTTCCATGTTTTTTGTCCCTGGGAAATGATCAGACAAGCATACAACCTCTAGTAACTCTGACCACTCTAACGGGTCCACTTGTTGGCATAGCTGATTGTGCATTCATCCCCTGAAGCTGCGCTGGTGGCAGGGATAACGGCTTTTGACTGCCTGGAGAAGTAGGACACAGCGAGAGAGTCAATGTTGGCTCCATGATCATGCTACTGTTCAGTTCCAGGGGAAGCCAAGGGAGCAGCAGAATATTTTAGACGTTCTAATTTTAGTATCTTCTTGTTCCTTTTGTCTTTTTTTTAGTGCACTGCTTTTGTGTTTGCTTTTATTAAGCATGGCGGGTCAACGATGGCACGTGCTAGCCACTATTTTTTTTTTCTCTCATGGCACGTTGACAACAGTAATTGTGACTGACAGATGTCAAAGGCCAATGACTGGACACATTTTCATTTTGTCCCCTCTCATAACTAGCCACACATTTTTGGGATTTTTTTTTTCTTTTACTTTATGGGCCCCTATGCAGGCATGGGTTTTTGCAGTTTTTGCATGATTGACTCGTGTTGTTTTATTCATCATATTTGTGCCTAATTAGCTGAAATAACAGAGACTGGGAAACCAGATTTGTACTGGACTGGTGGAATGTCCCTGTTTTCTCAGAAACCCAGGTAAAAAAGATGGAGGTCAATGCTGTGAAGAATTCAAATTTGTTCCCTCACCCCCTTTCCTGGTCAAAGTGTCTCCAAATTTGACATTTTTGAAAAAAAAACCATCCCTTGCAAATGTGACACTCATGGGTTAACTTAGGCTGGATTCACGTTGCCTCCTGAAGTGACACAATTTCAATTTTTTTGCCCCTATCTGACCTGTATTGTATCTTTTAATGGCAGTGTGAATGACACAGATACGATTTTGTCAACTTGACCCAGGCCACTTGGGTACGAGGTCATACATCTGATATGTATTCGATTTTTTGACTTCAGATTTCAGTCTGAATTGCCAGGTCACTTACATCCGATTCGTACATAACAAACAAGTGACAAAAGTCGCAATTTTGCGCTCAAAAAGGCACAAGCAGGTTCGAAAAGACAAAACAACAATAGTGAAAAAGGTGACGACAACTCAATGAAAGGAGAGCGAGGTGTATTTTGTCTCTCTCTTTCTGTTAAAACACCACTAGGTATTTATCTAATATAAAACATTGGGTTTATAAACAGCAGACTGGTGTGGATACAAAGACAAGAATTCTCCACCTGAAAAGGTTGAAGTGAGAATTACCACGACACAAAAATTGAATTGCTGTCCTACTGATAAGAAACCAATTTTTAGAACTCCTTAGGAGTTGACAAACTGGACAAAATAGTAAAGGAAATATCAAAAAGAAATCTAAAGAAACACTGGAGTGTAAAGATTGGAAACTCACAGAAAAACAAGATCCAGATAAAATCTAATATTTACACACATAGATAACTTAACACGGCTTTACTGGTCAGTTAAACACACAAAACAATAGCCACGTTGCAGGAATCAATCATAAAAAGGACAAAGAAAAACCCTAAAAAGATGGGTAAAAAATTATTATGCGGAAACTAAATACTGGATGAGAATAGCCTCAAAATAAGAAGAGGGAGACAGGAAACAAAAAACAGAGTGAATAAAAAACAAAAAAGGAAAAGGAATGTGAAAAGAGAGAGAGTGTGTAGAGAAGCAAAAAGAACAATTAATGTTCCATAGAAAAGATGATGACAAAACAGGACCAGTGTCAAGGAGCGGAGAGAGTTGTTGAAGAAAGTGAAGAAGGGGGGAGGGTGCAACTGCTCCCCTTTACCCTGAATTACCACCACCTCATCATGAGGAAACACCACACACAATAACTAGATTGATCGAAGCTGACTTGAAATTGTCAAAAAAATCTCCCACACCTAACTGCGCCACAAACAACTGATATGTCTCCTGACCAAGAGGATCTGTATCCCAAGATTCAGGTGGCCAACTCAAACACCCAAAATGGTGCCAACCCGACTATTACAGGACTTGGACTATGGACGATGTCGAAAAGCCCGTAGAAGGCCTGCCACTACATAAAGCAAACATAAACCAATTTGTTGAGGAAATACAGAATGTAAGGTGATGATAAAACTTAAATGGTTCAGAAGTCTAACAAGTGTGCATGACAGACCATGAGCTGTGTGTCGTGCTGATGTAGGCTCTTGTGTATTTGTCTGTCTCTTTGTCTGTGTGCAATGTATCAATAAAACAGTGTCTTCATGAAACTATGTTATTCTAATAAAAATTGAGACGACATAATGTCAGTGTAAAGCAGATATAGTCTTGGCCATCGAGACTGGTTATTTCCTACTAAAGAAACAAAAGGCTTCCTCCAATAGAGAAGTCACATTCTAATGTGTACAGGAGGCCAGCTGTTGCTATCAGAAGATGTCAATCAGGATTGATGGCTCTCTGACTTCCTCATTCTTTCAAAGAATGGTTGGCGAATGAAAGACTTTTAAAGACACACGCACACACTTGCACTCACCCCCACACACCTGCATTCATTAATGAGACCACATCCTCCAAAAGTATATAAGAACTGGATGGAACAGATGAAACATTGCCACTGTTGAGGCTACTCGTAGTAGTAACAGTGGTCCGAGATCTCATGTACTTCCCATTTCTCTGTCTGGATTAAATCAGTTGTTTCACTACATTGTGGGATATGCGATCTTTCAACAAAAACTAACACAATAGGAAATAGTTTGACGTGGGAAGTTGATCTAGGTTCCTTTATCTGTGTTTGATATGTTTGTGTGTCCATTTGTGAGAAACGGGCAATGAATTTGGTTAAAATTAGACTAAAAGGCATTGCTAGATTATGCTTTATCTAGTCTGCGTGATTAAAAGTCAAAATTGAAGAATCGTAGCCGTGTCAAACCTGAGGGTTGCAGCCCAAAACTGGCCCCCCAGTTATGTAACAGAGGGTTGATCAAATAAGAGCATAATGATTTTTGGTCAAGTAAGAAGGAAGGATGAAACATTTGTGATGAGAGTTAACTGAAACTGTGTAAATAATTAGCAAAACAATCCAGAGCCACATATGATAGATGAGATTGTAATGGGGAAACTCAATAGAAGTGTTTAATTTCTGAATTGAAAATTCCTTTTGCAAGTAGAATTAACAAATGAAACTAGAGTAGAAAGTCGGGATATGATTAATTACTGAAGCAAATCAAGAGCTAAAATGTATTTTGAGATGTGAAAGATTTTAATATTAAGATTAATTGCTGACGATGACTACCAGTCTACTGAAGATAACCTTTGTGTGTGTATGCTTTATAAAACCAAATAAATAGCTAAAGTAAAACAAATTTTGGAATGAAATATATCTTTGGCAAAAAGGAGAAGAATTGTGGATTGAGGAATTGAATTGAGGAATAATGTTAAGGTTTGCCCCTCTGTGGGCCGTCATCTTATCGTAGTGAAGGGGTTTGCGTATCCCAATAATCCTAGAGGCTAAATTGTTTGGTGCTTTATGCACCTGGCAGGGTCATGCATAGCAAACTGGTCCTAGGTGAGGTACCAGATTAAGCACAACTCATAGACCCTTCATGAACTTTTTTTTTCCTGAAACATTTACCGTATTTTCCGGACTATAAGCCACACCGGTATATAAAATGCAGCACCAAAACTTGAGCAAGTAAGGTAGTAGCATCAGGTAGTAACATCAGGTACTTACGCAAAAAGGTGTTGTATGGAAGTTTTTAAATTTTTTATAATTATTTTTCAAAAATTAATTGCCTGCCAACAGCAACATCCTCTCTTTAACATACTCAACATGCCTGCAATTTTAGCACCGACATATTGATGCAAAAGTGGATGGATTAATTTCAACATAACACCAACAGAATAGTGCAGAGGTAAATAGCAGTTCAAACTCAAAATGATTTCTTTGATAGCATCTTCTTCTGTCTCCCAATGTTTAATTGCTAGATTATTTTAGTGAACATACAAACACATTGCAGATAATTCATACATACAATTTTAAATATTTAAATATAATCAAATATACCTTATATCAAATGTACACATCACGAACGTTTATACACAATCTTTCAATTTCGACATTATTGTAATGATTTATTTTAAAAACTCGTTTCAAGTTCAGCCATTGATTCACATCTTTTCACTTCTATTTCATGGTTGTTCCATAAATTGAGACTTTGAACAGATACATTTTCTTGATTGGTGGATTGTATCCTGGTGGCTAGCAAAAGAAACAAAACAAAAAATGCAGATAAGGCGCACTGGACTATAAGCCGCAGGGCTCAAATCATGAGGAAAAAGTCACAGCTTATAGTCCGAAAATACGGTAATTAATTCATTAACTATTTTAAAGGATTTTCACATGTGTGTTTGTTTGTTTGCTTTATTTCAAATCTGGAGTACTTCCTGGAGTTCCTTCAAGTACCCCCATTTGAGAACCACTGAGTTAGCAGAATTAACAACCAAAAGCAAAAGTGGTCTGAGAGGTCTGCCTTTAATTAAAGGAAAAGTGCTATTTGTAGATGGCTCATTTAAGAAAAATGAACTAGGTATAACACAAACAGGTCACGCAGCAGTGACTAATGACACTGTAATCAGTGCTAAGCAGTTACCATCAAATTATTCAGCTGAGGCAACAGAAGTAGCGTGTAAAATAATGAGGAAAGGATGTTACTGTTTACACAGACAATCAATGTGCATTTGCATCAGATCACACCTTTACACAATATTGGAAGAAGGATGCATGAGAACATCAACAAATAATCAGTTTTACATGCAGAACTCTTATCACTACTAGAAGCAGTGCAGCACACCCATCAGGCACAGACATTGTCACTAGGGAATGTATTTGCAGACAAAACAGCTAAAGAAGCAATGGCAGGTCAGAGGCATGGGTTAGCAATGGAAGATAAAACAAATTTAGACAGACACAAATAAAGACACAAAAAAGACATGCAACAACAAAGTCCCAAAGCTGAACAAGAACTTCTGAGTAAAAATGGTGCAACATTACAAGATGACATCTATGATTCAAAGATTCAAGGAGATTTATTGTCACGTGGATAGTACGATACCACACAATGAAATGCTTATTCTGTTCACTTCCCAAGCAGATTACAAATTAAATTGCCATATTTTTCGGACTATAAACCGTGACTTTTTCATCATGATCTGAGCCCTGCGGTTAATAGTCCAGTGTGGCTTATCTGCTGGTTTTTCCCACCGGTCAAGCAAATGTGTTCAAGTAGTCAGTTTTATGGAACAACTATGAAGTAGAACTGAAAAGATGTGAATCAAGGGCTGTGCTCAAAATGGGTTTTAAAATATATTGTTAATATATATATATATATATATATATATATATATATATATATATATATATATATATATATATATATATATATATATATATATATATATATATATATTTTTTTTTTTTTTTAAATATCAAAATTGAATATGATCTTGTATAAAAGTTTGTGACGTATAAATTTTATATATCGTATACAGTATACTTATGTGATTGTATTTATAAATTTATGATCGTATCTTTTATTCATTTGCCACGTGTGCAATGTTCACAAAAAAATTCTGTCAATTAAACAACGGGAGACAGAATGCTATCGTATTGATTTCAAGTTTGAACTGCTATTTAACTCTGCAGTATTCTGTTGGTAATATCCATCCATCTATTTCTATAAATATAATGTTGGGATTAAATATGCAAGCATGTTCAGTCTGTTCAAGAGAGGATGTTGCAGTTGGTAGACAATTAAAAAAAATATAAAGAACATTTAAAAGTGTCATATTGCCACCACATACTGTACCTGTGAGTTATAGTCCGGTGTGGCTAATCCGATGTAGAATATTAGGGAAACAGTCCTGAGGTTGCAGTAGTAGAAAGCCCCGCTGTGATGAATATAGCATCCGGCTGCTTGATTTCATGTTTGCTAATGTCCCTCCTCAGCAAACAGCGTGCTCCTCCAGCTCGCCGAGTCCGATCACAATGAATGTTCGTCCGGCTCTCAGCCCGTACGACCAAACAACAACCCTATCCTATCCAAAAATCTACACATGGTCTGCTATCAAGTCATGGTGGAACACATGTCCTAACAGGCAAGATACATCAACATCATATAATTTATGGCTTTATTTCTTATACCCCCTTTTTTTTTTGTAGGGCATGCTTCAATGTGCAGGGAATCCTTTTCATTGGGTTCGGTGGATTTCTGATGTCTTGCAAAATTGTTCAGATGGGAGAAGCCAGATTAGAGAAGAGGCTGGGGGGGAGGGGTCCTCTTTGAAACGATCAACTCTCAGAATCATGCTGCATGTGACCTGATCGACAAACTCTGGATATGGTTCTTGAATCCTCGAGCAAAACAGTTGTCATCATGGAGAAGTTAGCATCTCACATCCCCATCAGGTGGCTGGAAAACTGTTGGTTGGAATGGACTGGTAGCTCAAGGACCCTCTTACGCATACACAACCACAGATATCATACTTGCACATTTGTTACTGCAAATTCCTGCCCATGTGATGCAACCTGCTGAAGCCACTGAAATATAAATAGCCACTATATGATGTTTGAGGTGTGTGCTATGGTCTTTAAAAAAAATAAAAATAATTCTAGGCTTATGCTATGCCCTTATTGGGGCACGGCCGAAGACTCCTATTTTTTTCTCTTACCCTCGTGTTTTCTTTTTCTCTCCTAAGAACTCAGAACGCTATTACTGAGGCATACCTGATATACCTTGTTAATCTATGCCTTTTAATGTTTCTTGGCTGGATGGCTCGAGCCGGGTAAGTCAATTTTGTTGCCCTGTACTTGTGCAGTGTAATGATAATAACATGCACTCAACAATAATCAAACACATTTCTTATTTCTTGTCAATTACCGTATATTCAGGGATGGGCACTTGAACAAACACTTAGAAAAGGACTTAATTGTGTGAATCCTAGTCCTTGGTGTTACAACACAAGGAATGTTGAAATAATTTATCTTGACCTCATGCTTCTTAGTGCCTTCAAAAATCAAGCATTTTCCACACATGTTGGGATATGTTTATTTGGTGTTTTTATCTTAAAATTTATTTAAGAAACATTTCACTCGTGAAGACCTGTTGATTTTTTTAGCTTGGGAGCAGATCTGGTTTGTTTTAGTCTCCATTGTTGGTGATTCGAACTTTCATCTCCAGAGATTTGTGGGGTTATAAATATTGCTGCTGTGGTACAAAACAAACAAAACAAAACCCTTTCTTGTACTCTCCCAGCCACTGTGTGACATCACGTATTTAAAACTAAATGACCAAGTGATTACGCTCTTAGATATTTATTCTATATCTTTGTATAGTTGCAAGAAGCAACTTTCTGCTGCTATTCTTTTATTATTCAGTGTGTCATTCCGCCATTCAGCCACCCTAATGCTCCCATCTTTCCACAGAATGGTGTATCTTTTAACAGAGACATTATGAAGCATTCTCTGGCAGGGATTCTGAGTTATTATGCGCTCTTCTTCCACACAGCAATGCTTTCACTGAAGTTTTTTTCTTTCCAATTTCTCTCATTCTTTGCTGTCCAGACAATGTCACACTCAACGTTTTGCCTTACCCTTTCTGACCTTCACTTTTAATCTGAATCGTCCCCATAGTTACTCTTTCCTCAAATCATGAATGTACTCAGATTTTCTCATTTTAATCTAGGAATTTTTCTTTTCAGCTATCTTTGCCTGGAGCTATGTTCGCATCCAACTGTCAAACTGATTTTCTTGCAGCACTTGAAATCAACTCCAAAAAGTGAACACATGAATATGTGTCTATGGCTGTCTGCACTGAAGCCCCTCGAGAAGCTTCATGACTGCATTTCTCCATCAGAAAAACATACAAGCAATTTTACTGAAAAATATTACATTTCACTGGGGCTCTCTGATATTTGGAGGTATTTGATCTACAATAGAGTTCCAATCCTACAGCATCAATGTAACTAAATTGTACAGTAAATGAAAGAGACTTGTGAGCAATGAATATAAACCTATAAAAAAAACAGCATTCATATATAGGTTTACATGACCACTGATTCTCAAATGGGGGTACTTGAAGGAACTTCAGGGTGTGCTCAAGATTTTAAATATAGAAACAAACAACATGCAAAAAATCTTTTAAAAAGAACATTGAATTAATGAAGTGTCTCAACAAAATATCATTTATAAAACCAATTTTATGTTCAGTAGGTTATTCAATTTCATTAATTTTAATCCCAGATACTCAGCACTACTGGAATGGTTCGACCCGACTTGTCACGCATTTATTTATTTATAATTCTATGTATTCTATTATAATTATTTTTAGATCAGGTCTGACACTTTATGTTGATGATTTTTTTAATCAAGAAATAAACAGATATCTCCTGTAATCCATTGTTGAATATTGTTCTATGGACAAATATTTATTTAGAATCTTTTTTTTTTTTTTTTAGAACAGGTCTGACACTTTATTTGATTATTTTTTTGGGGAAAAAAATTAAGTTAATGATTTATTTTTGTGAAAAGATTTCTATTGTAAGCCCGAACACTTTATGTTTAATACTTTTCTGTGGACAAATATAATAATTTCTGTTTTAAAACAGGTCTGACACTTAATGTTGATTATTTTTTGTGGACAAATATATTTTGCTAATTAAGTTATTTCTTTTGATAACTAATCGCTTCTTTGATCCAAAACAGGACACTTTATGGTGTTTTTTTTTCTTTGTGGAGCAATGTAAATGAAGTTTGAAGGGTTCTAAAATGTAATTGATCAAACACTTGATGGCCTGTTTGAAGTTTTTTTTGGGTTTTTTTAAGCCCTAAAATACTTTGCACTGATTATTTAGGGGGGGTGGCTAAAAACGTATTTCACGGGGGGGTACATCACTGTAAAAAGTGCACTAGATGATGTGCAGTCTTTTTCTTAAATGAACAGTCAATCAGTTGGGCCCTCCCTCGGTTTGTAGGTAATTTTTTCGTTTGGCGCCGCTGTTCATTTGACTTTGACACCCCTGGTCAGCAAAATGAACAACAGAGAACACAATGCTCTTTTTTGTTAGGTTTTTTTTTTTTTTTTTGCTTTTAAATGCTCAGCAAAACCGTCTGACAAAAAAAAATGAAAGAACCTGGTTACAGGTTGAAATAAATTGTGTTCGGCGGAAAGCTGTAAACCTATTTTTTTTATTTTTTGCATCTTGTGTTTGTTAGGACTTTTACAAACAGTATGATGGATATTTTGATTTGAAAGTGAAGCTTTGTTCTGCTCTGCAGGAATAACCACCTACAAGTGGGACGTACTGAGCCCAACTGAGCAAATCATGAACAAACTATCCGTTAAACCCATCAGAATCACAAGATTAGAAGGGACAGAGTAGAAAAGTCACAAGGGAATCACGCTACCTCCAGTGTCATGGTCAAAACCTGTTAAATTATTAACAGTTAACTTTAATTAACATTATTAATTTTATTACACCTACCACACCCCTCACCTTCATTACTTCACCCAGGTGCCTGTTCATCGTGTATTTACTAAAAGCTATTGCTTCCTTTATCGGATTGTGGTTAACCACATTTAGTGTCACAATAACATTGTAAAGGAGCTGCCATGAGTGCAAGGTCAGGCTGTTCTTTCAGGCATCTTATTGACTGACAAGAGCTTCTTGATCAAGATGACAGAATAGAAATAATCCAAGAGCTAGAAATACTGAATCAGGAACACATTTACATTACCATAAAGTAACCATAAACATTACCTTCGCAATATATTCAGTCAAGGTTATGATTATTAAGGATGTATAATATAAGCCAGACATGACAAACTCGTTTTCCAGTGAGGGACACAACATAAATTTGAACTCATCTGCACACTTACCCTCCCTGCATTTCATTATTAAATATATATTTCACCAACTGCATGTCATGGTCGGGCGAGGCAGGGAGAATGGCGGGCATGATAGCGGTGGCGGAGGACCTCAATGCAGAAAGACTATGAGGCAACGAGCGTGTGAGGAAGTCCGTATTTAATTTTGTGAAGGGCTGGTAAGAGGAGAACCAGGGGAAAACAGGATGCAAAAAAGGGGAACAGGCAGGCTGGCGAAACAGACGGGCAGGGTGGTACGGAGATACACAGACTAATTGCGACAAAAGGCTACGGAACTGAGACTTACGGTACACATGATTTGCGACAAGGATCCAACACTAACTGTAACAAAAACTCAGCTTAAATACACACACAAACTAATTACCGACGCGCAACAGGTGGGGAGGAAACAATAAGCAGGGGAAATGGACACGAGGAGCAAGTAAACGCAGACAGGTGGACCAAATCAAAACTAACGCAGGGTGACACAAGCTTGACAGAAACTATGAAAACGCAAGATCAGAACCCCTCAAAATAAAACCAAAGCCCAAAAACCAACAGACCATGACAGAATCCCCTTGTCAAGAGACGGATCCCAGACGTCCCAAAGAAAAACCACAAACAAACAAAACCCAAGCCGGGCGGGCGGAAGGGTGACCGGAGGAGGGCACAGGAAAAAATAAGAACCCCTCAAAATAAACCCACCACCCAAAAACCAACAGACCATGACACTGCATTTGAAATCAGAAGGTATGGAAAATGGTGACAACCAAGATTTGAGCATACAAATATTTTATTTCTTGCTGGCATTTAGTGAAAAATAAAGTCTGAAAATCTATACAAACTGAAGACGGCTGAATGTTTTGCTTTGTCATCTTAATCAGGAGTACACATCTCATAAATCTGTGCAGCAAGAAATGAAAAAATGCACTTGTTACATTTGTTTTAGTTGACCACAAAAAAACAATGCGATGGACTGGGTCTGGCCCCCAGGCCAGGACTGATGCCACAAAAAAAAAACAATGCGATGGACTGGGTCTGGCCCCCGGGCCAGGACTGATGCCACAAAAAAAACAATGCAATGGACTGGGTCTGGCCCCAGGGCCAGGACTGATGCCTGTGGTTTAACAAAATATTTGAAAATACAGTTTGTTGCAAACTGTCAAAAGTGAATTGATTCTATTGAAGGCAGTAGCGTTAAAAAAAAAACAAAAAAAAACTGCATGTCATATTTGGATTTTATTATGTTTACCTAATTTACTTAACATTTTTCTATCAAAAAGAGCAATGACAGGTCTAATATAAATGGAACATCCTGTAAAACCCATTAGTGTCACGGTCCTGCTGTTTAGTTTGTGTTGGCTTGCAGACTGTGCTGTTCTTCCTCCACAAGAGGGCGGGGCCCATCAGACACGCACACCTGTTGCCAATCTCATCACGGGGCTTTTTAAGATGGCCGGCACTGATGAGTCATTGCCAGGTTATTCCTTTGCCAAGTTCTCAAGCCTCGCAGTGAATCCCGCTCTCATCCTCGCGTCCTGTCCTCTCGAGAAGTTTTTCGTTTTTACTTTCGGTTTGTCATGTTTTTCTTGTGAAACATTTTCTTGTCAAATAAAAACTTTTCGTTGTCTTCACCTTTAAGTCAGTGGTCCCAAACCACCGGACCATTTGGGACCGTGGGCGCACAATGAAACCGACCAAAAATATAAGAAATTGCGTGGTATATACTGTGCATCCAACAGCTTACCACCCCCACCTAGTCGATTAACTTTGGATGGATGATATCAGTAAGGCTACATGACGGACAACCCTGATATTATGTAGCCAGTTCTGAGCATATTTATTCAATCAGACGCAGTGTAAATGTGCATGACTGCAGTCAGTCTAAACATGTTTAATTAGTTGTGCACTGTGTATGTAATTGCATGAGGGAGTAACACAATCAGAAAAGAGGACACAAGTGCGCACAGGAGACCGTTAAGATTGCTGATGAACTGGCCAATGCTGAGCTCATTCTGTGCATTACAATTCCATATAAGTTGTACATTTACATAGTAGGTCAGTGCTTCTGATCACTAATTCCAGCAGAGAGGGCTTTTACTGTATACCAGTTAGTATTTAATAGTAACCTAGTTCTGTTTATTAAAGGGTACGGTCAGCTTTGAACATCATCTAGTCCAGTTTGGCACAAGCGCAGCCACAGATGGGTTGGCGGTTTCTCCTGAACTTCACCCCAAATTTGATCATTTCTTTCCTGGCTCTTGACTATGTTAATAAGTCCCCAGCAGTTGGGAATACTCATACAGGTGGCACTGATGTGGCACAAATACACAGGTAGCACTTTGTCACAAGTTCCAGCACAGGATACAGGTGACAGTGCTTTTTAACCACAAATGAAAAAGATCTGTGACATCACTCGTGTTGGTGAAAAAAATACGACAAAACCAAGGAGAAATCTGTTGTAATTCATCAAATACGAATGAAACCTTGAGATACAGTCGATTCTGTATAGGTTTTTTTTTTCCCTTCACATTACGAAAATTACTTAGCTCATACAGTAAAAGAATACAAAACGGAATAAAACAAACCAAAACTTGAAATCTCAAAACTCCCATTTGAATCAAACGCAACATGAGAGTCTCCTGCTTGTTAATATTGCTGCATGAATAGTATTGCACATCTCTGGAACACATGTAAAAGCTTACTATGGACAACTTGAACAGAAGAGTTTTCTTTTTCTGCTGTTTGCCCTCCTCCATTGCTGCCAGTTTTGCTTTGATACATGGCCTCACTCGAAAGGTAATGTATTGTTGTCCCATGTCTTTGGTCACGGGGGAAGTCCCTCTTCCAGGGCCGGAGTTGCCCTCAGGGGTAGACGGCCCTCACATGTTGGCTCAAATTGGAGCCCGCAGCAGACAAAATGGGCAGCGGGGCAGCAGGCTCGACATTAGCCAACACTTTTATTACATTTTACGGTTTCTCTCCCTTCCGCTGCACAATAAGTTCTCTCCTGCTGCGCATGGGCCTCCTTCACATTCTCTCTCACTCACTCACTCGACCAATCTCTCGCTCTCCATTCACATCATACATGCAACACTACAGTAACATTTAATGTGGTGTATTTGAAGCGCTTGGAATGATTTACATGCAAAACACGTTTCATAATATGACAAAAATCATGATACAAAAGCCACTCTGGAGCATATTGATATTTAAAAAAAAACAAAACTTTACGTAACTTTACGTAACTTTACGAAAATAAGACATTTCAAAACTGATACACGATATATTGGAAACTGAACGCCATATTGCAATATGCCTATTACTTTACTTCGTATCGCAATTAATAAATTAACACAAAAATTATATCGATATCATGCAGCCCTATGATTGGTTTAATGTTTTTCATTCTTGATCATTTATTTTGCATTTTAGTAACTGTATAGCACTTCGATCAGCCTTCTGAGGTTGTTTCTTAAAATGCTTTATAAATAAAGTTTGACTTGACTTGATGTGGATGAACATTGTTGGAGTTTGCTGCTTAATTCAAATTCAATATAATATGCAGATATTACTGCTTTTAGACTGTGGTTGCATAGAACATTTTATTGTAAAATAAAACATTTTGGGATAGCTTCCCCTTTTATTTGATTATTTCCCGCAACTCTCAACTCAATCCCACTTTGATATTCAACCTGCAACAAAATGAGGTACAAAGAACAGAAAATAACAAAAATGCATCAAAACAAGTAATGTAGCATAAGGTAACCTTTATTTTCAAAATGCTACCATGTATACAAAGTACAAAGGTATATGATACATATACTGTACAGTAATTATTTTGTGTTTGTGATACTTTTAACTTGGTGGTGATAGTAGTAAATATTCTCCTCTTAAACCACTCGAACACCCCTTGCTCCCAGATGTCTCAGTTCAACACAAAAATGGCAAAGTGAACAGTCTTGTTTTTCCTTTTACATCATTCACACACCCTTTCCTAAAGTCCCACTTCAAGGTCAGCCATTGCATAAAACACTTCCGCATCAGCAATTTGATTTGCAACACAAGTGTGACTTGCCAAATCCAACCGATGAATACTCGTTGGCTTTTATCTTTTATATATTTCATGTTACTACTAGCTTTTATCCTCTTATTTCTTGTTCTCACAAGTATGAAAGCCAATAAAGGCCTAATGTGAATGAGCTTATTGGCTCTTGCGATTTTCACCATTAAAGGGGCCCTTTCATGAAGAGTCAATTTTTTGGACCTTTTCACCATGAGAGAATGTTGATTTCTCACCCTAAACACCTCCAAAGTGTTATTTTACTTCATTGATGCATTTCTAAGCTTATTCTGTGCTCTCACACAAGCCCTGCCAGAGCATGTAACATGACTTGAGATAAGCTTATTAATGGAGACAGAAGAAATTGGTACTTCCCCTACACCGCCCCTGTACACGCTGACCTTTTCCACGTCTTTTAGTTTAATTTTAGCTCTGGAGTTGTGGAGTAATTTTGAATCAAGTCGGCCAAGTAAGCTGCGTTTCATTTATTACGTTTAAGGTAGAAAATGCCGTGGGGGCGAAAATGTGAGTAAAACGCCTGTTTTCGGCTCTTTCATCCACGACCTGGGAGCCACGGGGTGAGAAGCGCGGCCCACCAACGGGGCACTTTACTTTCTGGTTAGAGATGATAAAATTCATATTTATCATAAATCAAATCGCCAATGTGCCAAATGTAGTTTATATACATATCTTCAACAGTGGAAAGTGTAAAAATAACATGATACAAGTGCTTGAACATTTTTGTTAACACGGTACTATTATTCTTTATTCGCTTATGTTTTGAATCAATGCACAAGGTTGGCCATTACTCAAACATATTGGTGCTTGTCACAGTGAGCAGATATGTTATAATCTGCAATTTGAATCAGTGCTCGTATGAGTTAAAACGAAAGGCTCAGATCTAAACTAATGTGCACCCTCACAGAACAAATGACTTGAAGTTCTGAAGAACTTCCCAGTGCCAAGGCGATTGCAATGCTCATATATCACAGGTACTTGGCTTGAACTACAGGCCAATTTATTAGAGTGGAGGAGATGACACTTGAATAACAAAATGTAGGGAGGTGTAGGGTTCAGACCATGGTCTAAATGCCATTTGATGTGTTTGTGATGCTCGTTGATGACTGCAACAGAGGCCAAGAAAAATTTAGACACAAGAACATTTTTTTTTCCATTTTCAAAGGCAAAAACAACAACAACAACAAAAGACACTAAATTGATTGTTTCCTTTTTTTTTTTAATAGCAGGACCCACATTGCTCTAATGTTTATTTAATAATTGCAGAAACTATGGCGGTGCTTCTCAATTATATTGTGCAAAACACTCCCAGGAAAGAGAAAATCTTTTGTGCCCCCACTCACCGTGCTAATTATAAATGATATGATTATTATTCTTAAAAATTGTATATCTAAAATTGTATCCTTTTCAACATTAACAAAAGCGATATAAATAAACTTCCAACAACTGCTAACTACTTTTTACAGCGTTCATACAGGTTAAAGAAAGGTTAGTCTAAAGCACAATAAAAAGAACCAAGTGCATCAAAGTGCCTGAACTAAAAAAAAGAAAATGATACTAAAACTTATTTACAATAGTAAATACGATACAGTACATTGATGGATAGACACACTATGTATGTAATGCAGATAAATGAAATGTACTGTAACTCCCGACTGAAATATTGTCTGGATATCAAATAATAAACGAGGTATTTCATTTCATAGAAAGATAATGTATGTATTTCATAGAAAGATAATTTTAATGCATTATATATATATATATATATATATATATATATATATATATATATATATATACACACACAGCAAAAAGTAATGCATTACTGCCAACACTGAAAATAATTATATATATACCTCGAATTTGATATACTGTAGTATGCATCCTTTTTAGCACGTTTCCATAGAACATCGCAAAAAAAATTTGTCAAGGGCCACCTAATTGCCTAATTGCCTCTTTGCCTGTTTTTTGACAATGTGGATCATTTTTTTCAACGGACTTGACTCTTCTCTTTCAGGCCGTAGAGGTGTGCTTGACGCCGGCATGGATGTAGGCAGGTGGGGGAGCAAAAACCTTCCACGCTGTGATCATTGCTTGGGTGAAGAAAGCTTGGGATACTATCCCAAATAAGTTGATCAGCAAATCATCTCAGAAGACCTCCATTTTACACAGATGGACAGTTCTGAAAATGACTAGTGCAAGAGTAATGAAGACGTTTGAAGGAATGACAAGGAGGAAGATAAGGACGTGGGAGGAATTATTTGGCTTGTCAGATCGTGACGATCACTTTTAGGGCAATTTGACAAATTATTATTCAGCTGTCTCAAAAAAAATAAAGTCGTGTCTCGCTCCCGCTCCACACCCTCTCTTCCACAACCGCAACAGCATGTTATTCAAAATACAATGAAGAAATGTGTCTATGCGTTTCATGATTTTAATAACACACACAATGTGTTATAGACAGCCATGATCTATGTAATCACTGAAATCAGGGGGAGACTTACAAATGCGCGTTTGTGCAAATTACCCAAATTGAAGGGGAAAAAAAGGAGGATGGGGTCAATTTATGTGCAAGGTTGAGTTATACTCAGATAGGGTAGTTATATGCAATGTTTTAACTTCATCCTCATCAATAATAGCCAATGAAAAACAATATCAAACAAGCCCCCCCACCCCAGCCCCAATAATTGTCAACAAACATGGCACACTGGTTTTTATCAGGCAAGTATAAAATCTGAGTGGAATTCAGTATGTGCCAATAAAATCTTCATGCATGAATTATGCATCTTCCCGGACGCATATCAAATTATTCAAGAGTCCAAGAGGAAGAAAACAGGTATTGATCTATGATGGAGCAATCATTATTTTCTCAAGGACACAGCCATGGATTCTGACACAACCATGAATTTTTAAATATGAATTCAGAGGAACAGGCAAGGATAAGGTGAAGGGTAAATTTCATTGGGAATTTCATTTTGATTGATAGTGGCTGTTTGCTGTTTGAGAAACAGCAATCATTTTTTGATTTGTGACTACAGTATTATAGCATGGGACTGTGCAGAAGACAGATATGAAATACATTTACACCAACGTTTTGTAGACGTGAAATAATTTATTTTTCACAGCAACCACAGAGACAGAAACCTCTTTGATATTACAGCTATGAATTTCAACTTGAAAATGGAACAACCAATGATTGTTTGGCTCTTACCCAAGATGAGCGATAATCCATATGTGCAAACTGGTTAATATGATGCAGCAATATGAAATTGATTGGTAAAGCACTTAAACACTGTTGGAAATTGCAAACATTTAAAAATGTGAAATAGAGCATCACCCGAAGAAGAGAATTGATGAGATGGAGCTGTTATTTAGAGTTAAAATAAAGTTCGGAAATTATTGCAAGCTGCTTTCAATACAATGGTTGTTATGCTACGGTTTAATGGAAAAACATTGATCATTCCAAGTTGTTACTATACCTTGTTGTATGTCTGGCTAAAATGTTATAGCGTAGGTAAATTATTTGAACTGCTTACAATCGATGTATTTGAAGTCCAAAATCACCATGGTGCAAGGTCAATACACTACAACAAAATACAATTAAAAATCTACATAGAATAATCAAATGCAACAAAAAAAAAACCCATATGTAACAATATTTCATAAAAAGAATAATCATAAAACAGTTACAGGATATAGTCTGTCGTAATACTGTCTAAAAAGATACGTTTCAAGATGAGATATAAACATTGCGGTGGAGGAAGCTTCCCTAACATTCAGGAAAAAAGCCTATGACTAATTGACTTTTCATTTTTGGAATAGTGTAAGTTTGAAGATCAAAGAAAGCATGGAGGAATATATAAAGTAGCTCAGACAGATATTTAATGCCTTAAAAGTGAGGGGTTAAACCTTAAAATCAGTTCTGCCTTGAATAGGCATCCAGTGAAGGGATGATAAAATGGGAGTTATGTGGCAATAATCTATTTGTTTTAAGTAAGATTCTCACAGGTGAGTTCTGAACAAGTTGAAGGCTTTTTGTGGCATATTTGGGAAGACCAGAATCAAAAGAACATTGCAGTAGTCCGGCCTAGAGGTCACAAGAGCATATAGAAAAATCTCAGCATTATTGTCATGTTCTGTTGGTTTTTAGGGTGGTGGGTTTATTTTGTGGGGTCTTGTTCTTTCTGTTTACATAGTTCTTGTTTCTCTTCTTTTCCTGTCATTCCACGTTATTTTTTATTTGGTCCACCTATTTGCATCTACCTGCCCCTCGTGTTTTCACCAATCCGCTTCCCCTCCTTAGTTTCAAACAACGATGAAAAAAAAAAAAAAAAAAAAACCCAGCAGCATAGCTGAGGGCCCCATTTTGTGCACACACATCCATCTACTTGGATGGGCTTGTCTTCATTTTCATGCAGGTGTTAGTCTAGTTTAACATTTTTCGGACCACATTGTACCCCACTAAGCAGTCTGGCAGGGAGTGATGCTGTGTCCCAGATTCACCTCATAATTTGGGACCAGAAAGTAGACTACTCAATGAAAAACATTTTCCTTTTCCATTATCATACTGGTTAGCTTTGTGTAACTTTGGTAGATTTATTACACCTTGTTAGGCTTTGTGTCTGCCATATGACCGGCACTTCTGCAAAACTGGTTACAGCGGTAGACCAGATTTTAAGAGGAATCATCCTGTCAATTCCATATGATGTTAAGATAAAGATGGAGAATCATGTAGAAACTTAGGGAAAACGTCCTCTAGAGTGAGCTAGTTTAGTAAACATCACCCTGTTAGGCATTGTGGCTGCTTCGCCCATCAGCACTTTTGCAAAACTGGTTGCAGTGGTATCCTGAAATCATGTCAACCACGTGGATATCAATACATAGAGTAGAACTCCTCTACAATGAAATCATGTTTGCAGACAGAAATTTTTCACTACAGGGGACATTTCACCATCGCAAATCTATGGACGTAATCATAAAAAGCATGTTGTGCAAACCACAATAAATTTGACATCCGCAGAGTGTATCTTTCGACCTCCCGTTTGCAAACATGTAAAAGGGACGGCAGGATGGCATATTAAAAGTCGACAAAATCAATGCAATATTTTAGCCTCTTAGTGTTTTTTATTTATTAATATTAAATTAATAAATTACAACTTTTTTCAGAAACTTTTTTTAGAAACTCATTTCCCATCAAACAAAAATGCAATTGGCTCTGACATGTTTGACGTTTCTTCTGCAGCATATACAAAACAAGGTAGATATTAACTATTAAATATTGCTTCCATCTTTGTCCAAAACCATTCATTTGCATAAGCACTCAGTCTGAATAGTGTCTGAAAGGACAAAGTTGGCTTGAGTTAAATGAAGCCATTGACAAACAGCTTTTTAGGGATTTAGTCAGGGATGAGTCATAAATACCATCTATTTGTTGATCAGAAAGCACAAACACCCATTCACACAGTACATTAATAAAACCTATAATAATTGTTGTTTTGAAGGGAGCAAAATGACCATTTTGGTCTAACCATATGAATCTTAGTGTAAATATTATTGTATTTAAGAATTGATTGCACGTGTACTTAAGAATTGATTGCACAAGAGAAGAGTGCCATGAATACCGCAGCATGTGACTGTAGATTTACTCGGACAGCATGAGAAAGGTGACATAGCATTTTTGTGTCATGACAAATTGATCATTCACCCTCACACCAGTACGCCGAAGGACTAACATGTTTGAACACAAATAGGAAATTGTGGCGGGCACTAGGACCATGTCTCTCACCCAGTAGGCATGTTGCATTGTCTTTGCTGATTTGGACAATGCTGTGTCAGTTTTGTGATGGCATGCAAAGAGTAAAGACTGTTATACATCAGCGCGGGTCAGCTGGTGTTGGTGCCACAGCAGGTTATGGCCCAGGCAAAGGCTGGGATGCAGCAGAGACCTGCCATCCTTCAGAAACCCATCGTGCCTGCCAGCATGCAGGTCAGCGCTGCCGCTCCGGCTCCTGTGGAACCTCAGAATATCCATTTGGCAACGCCCTTGTGGTTTTCACGCTGAGTGTCTCACACTTACTCCCGTCACACCTGGGACACCCCTGGTGTCACATACACCGCCCAGGACCGGACTGTGTACTCAGGGTATCAGACTGGTGAATACCCTTTAACTTAGTGTTTAATTTTTCTGGTACTGAAGATGATAAACTTAGTTTTGTTTTGGTTCACAAAATAATACAATACCATACCAAATCATACCAAAAAGGCAGACTTGTATTGTATGGCAGGCGCATTGTTACAAATCTTTGAACATATTGAATACAAGACATTTGATCCAGAGAAAAATGTATACCCAAATAAACACTTTTACAAAAATAGAACTTAAACTGTGAATACTACACAAATGAATAATGAAAATATAAAAACGGACAATACGCTTTCATTTATACATCTTAACAGTAGAAGTCTCCATAAAAACGTTCTCAAAATTAAAGAATACCTAAGTTGAATAAATACATTTCTAATAAGTGCTATATCAGAAACTTGGCTGGATAATGAGAAAATAAGTGATGGAGAAATGGAAGGCTATAAATTATTTACAATGATTAGGATGGACAGAAAAGTAGATGGTGTAGGAATGTATGTACTGTAGATGAAAGTCTGAGAGGTAGTAAGATTGAATGCATAACATAATATTATGGATTTTTTTTACTGTTTAAACCTACATTGAGAACGTTCCGAATGTTATGATAAGTTGTGTTTATAGAACTCCGGGATCCTGTCTCTCTATTTTCACTGACATCAGATCAAAAGACACCGGACTTAGTTAGTACAATGTATAGTAACTCCCTTTCCCCTGAAATATTAAAACCTATCAGAATAACAATATGTCGGGTTTGAAGTGGGCTCGATACCCCACATAAATGACCCAAGGAGAGGTGTAAATAACAACACAGGAGTCAGAGATTAAGTTTTACCACTGCAGTGGGGAGAGCTCGAAGGGGAGCGTGACCATGTCAGCCTCATTGCAAAGTCTCTCTCTCTCTCTCTCTCTCTCTCTCTCTCTCTCTCTCTCTCTCTCTCTCTCTCTCTCTCTCTCTCTCTCTCTCTCTCTCTCTGAGCTTTCGGACTGCAGTCTTTTTATTAAAAACTGTTACTGAGGTGTGGGTGTCTCACATTCCAACCGTCACACAACATGAGTATTGTGCACCGTGGCAGAACTTGCATATAACTTGCGATTCAGACCTTGATCTTGACATTGTTTTTCACACACACACACACATATGAGATAAGGAGGCGCTGTGGTGTCTGAAAAAGTAACAGTTAGAGTATATGAAGCAAAGCTGTTACACTAATGAATCAGCCGGAAAAGTAGCAATTAGAATACATAAAGAAAAGCTGTTGCACTATTAAATCAGCCAGTTTATCTTACACAATACACACAGCAACATTAATAAACTATTATTTATAAACAAAATTGATTATAACAGGTGGACTTCTTATAAATGATATTACTGATCATCTACCAGTTTTTGCAATCCTCCAAAATCATACACAAAAAGGTCAAACATACATTTTACAAATTAAAAAAAAAGATCAAGAATACAAGATTCCATTCCTGCTCTAAAGATGGACCTTGAAAAACGACTGATCCGGTGTATACTCAAATGAAAATCCAAAGCCAGCATATGTCACATTTCTATCTACTATAATTTCATGATATGATAAACGTTGTCCATTAAGAACGGTGACAAGGAAGTGTCATAAATCACATAAACCATGGTTGACACAGGGAATTGAAAATGCTTGTAAAAAGAAAAACCATTCTGTAAAATCAAAAACAAAAGATGCAAAATCAAGTTTTAAATAAATAAATAATAATTAATTAATTATTAATTAATAATTAATAATTAAATAAATTAATACATATTTTAAGAATAAGTAAACGAGAACATTATGCATTACTGGAAGAAAATAAGTGTAATACACAGGAAACCTGGAAAATCATAAACGGTATTATAAATAACAAGTCCCAAAAAAATAACTACCTAAATCATTTCTTAAATGAGAAAAACATTGTTGTTGATAAAATTAAAGATATAACAAATGAATTTAATGAATACTTTATTAATGCAGGTAATACGTTAGCTAAAATATCAGTCAAAATTAAATATGAAATCAATGAATGTATTGAGAATAACTCATCAACTATGTTCCTTACTGCTGTAACCCATATAGAAATATCGTATTTTGTTAAAACATTAAAGAATAAAATAATCCACCAACTGCAATAATATTGATGTCATTAATAAAAAATATAATAGAACATGTAGTCCAACCTTTTACATATTCAGTGGGCCCCCGTGTTACAAGATTAATCCGTTCCACGGTTGGGCTCGTAAGGCAAATTCACCATATGATGGGCAATCCAAATCTATGTTAAATAGCTGATGCGTTTAGAACCCCAGGTAAAAACATCCAAATTGGTCTTATATAGTAAATTTGGTACCAAAATAGTATAGTAAGTGCTGTGAGGTTCCCAAAGCTCCATGCTTGGCCCTATATTATTTATTTTGGATATATTATTTATCATATATCAATGACATATGTAGTATTATAAATAATTTTAAGAAAGTATTATTTGCCAATGACACAACATTAAACTGCTCCGGAGAGAACATTGAAAGACTTCAATATTGTGGAAGAGGAATGAAATATAATAAAAAACTGGTTTGACACAAACAAATGATCACTGAACCTAACAAAACTAAGTTTGTCATCCTTGGTACTAGAAAAATTAAACACTAAGTCAAAATATTTATGGAATGGATCTGAAAAAGTGTGAATAATCAACTGTCTTCAAAGAAAGGTTTAAAAAACAGTTTTACTCTGTACAAAACGTATTATTCCGTAGAAAATTGTAATTAAGAGGTGTGTATTTGTTTTCTGTTCTATCTATGACATATATTACCCAGTCAGCATGTTATTGTGGGCCCCACCTGGGTTAAATACAGGCTATGTGGGTACTGAGTGGGCTTGAACTGGGCAAATTTTGGAGGTCCCACATGGTTTCAGCAAAATGGCCCCCACATGTGAAGCCCATGTGGGCTGGCTGGATGAGGCCCATATAAGTTGTAAGTGGGCTAAGTGGGCATGGGCATAAACAGGGAACATTTTCAGGGCCCCATATTTTTTCAGAAACATGGGCCCCACATATGAAGCCCACATAGGCAGGCTAAATGGGCCCTAGGAAGTATGTATGTGGGCTAAGTGAGTCTGGGCTGGAACTGGGTAACATGGACATGGGCCCTATATGTAATTTAAATGGCCTAAGTGGGTGTGGTATGGAACTGGGAAAGACTATGTGGGACCCATTTGGTTTTAGTTACTTGGGTTCTACATAGGGAACCTACGTAGACTGACTACATTGGTCCTATAAGGAATATAAGTGGGCTAAGTGGGTGTGGTATGAAACTGGGAAGGACTGTGTGGGCCCCATTTGGTTTTAGTTACAGTACGTGGGTACCATATGGGGAGCCCACTTAGTCTAGCTAAATGGGCCCCGTAAAGTATAAATGTGGGCTAAATGAGTCTGGGCTGGAAGTGGGTAACATGTACATGGGCCCTATGTGGAATATAAGTGGGCTAAGTGGGCAGGGTATGGAACTGGGTATGACTGTGTGGGCAACATTTGGTTTTAGTTACGTGGGTGCCATATGGGGCACCCAAATATGCTGGCTAATTGAGCCACATAAAGTATATATGTGGGCTAAATGAGACTGGGCTGGAAGTGGGTAACATGTACATGGGCCCCATGTGGAGTATAAGTGGACTAAGTGGCCATTATGAAACTTATGAAGACAATGTGGGACCCATTTTCTTTTAGTTAGGTGGGTGCAACATGGGGAACCTACGTGGGCTGACTACCTTGGTCCTATAAGGACTATAAGTGGGCTAAGTGGGCATGGTATGGAACTGGGTAAGAATGTGTGGGCACCATATTCCACATAGGGACATGGGCCCTATGTGGAATATAAGTGGGCATGTTATGGAACTGGGGAAGAAGACTATGTGGGACCCATTTGGTTTTGGTCATATGGGTGCTACATAGGGAACCTATGTCGGCTGATTACATTGGTCTTATTAGGAACATAAGTGGGCTAAGTGGCCGTGGTATGGAACTGGGAAAACTTTGTTGAACTCCTTTGGTTTTACTTACATGGGTGCCACATGAGGCGCCCACATAGGCTGGCTAAATGGGCTCCATAAAGTAGCTATGTGTGCTGAATGAATCTGGGTGGGAGCTGGGTAACGTGCGCACAGGCCCTATGTGGAATATAAGTGAGCTACGTAGGGTATGGTATGGATCTATAGGGAAGACTAAACCATTTGGTTTTAGTTACATGGGTGCTGTGGCAGACCCCTGATCAAGGTTGACGCTTTACTGGTGCTTGGATCTTTTATTGATGAGCGACATTGTCATTTTTCACCTTCATCACCATCACCATCACCGTACGAGCTTTTGCCTCTTCGGAGGGACTTTCTGGCTACCGTTCAAAAAAAACTACAGTCAAAACTCAAAGCTCTGTGCCAACAATCAAGCTACCTTTTATATATAAAAAAAACGGAAGTGCGAAAGAAAAATAAAAGTGTCTGATACAAACCGGAAGATGCCTTTCATGCATCAAGTTAAGAGGAAACCATGGCCGTAATGGTTATTTACACTCCCACCAAATTATTAGTGTTGTTACATTCAAATAACTACAACAAATAATTTCCTACTACAAATACAAATAATCAGTTCTAGTTATTACCTTAAGAACATTCTAATATCAGAATTAACTTTTGCACAGGACGCTCTACAACAATAGGCTTCGCTGTACGTTGTCCTTTGTTGTTCAGTTTCTTATCGCCAGACGTTATTTTGACTCTTCTTACAAGTCCACCTTCCCAGGGAAAGTCTCAAGAACTCTGGCAAGTCTCCACTCCCCTCTGGGTAACTGTTCATCAACATCCAACACAACATCACCTACTTTTATGTTAGTCTTTGGGGAGTGCCATCGTTGCCTGGCAATTATGTTGTGTAGATATTCCCGTCTCCACCTGCACCAGAATTGTTCAGCCAAAAATTGCACACGACACCATCGTTTCCTTCCATATAGGTCCTCCTTGGGAAAAGCTCCAGGAGGGGGCAGTGCAGCGTTGGATTTTAGGTGCAGAAGGTGGTTAGGCGTGAGCGGTTCCAAACTGTCAGGGTTGTGAGGTTATCCACGGTCAGCGGGCGACTGTTGACGACTGCCATGGCTTCGTAGAAGAAGGTCCTTAATGAAGCATCGTTGAGTCTACCACGAGCAAGTGACAGAGTGGTATTCAGTACATTTCTGACTGTCTTTATTTGGCGCTCCCATAGTCCACTTGCATGACTGGAGTGGGGTGCATTCATTTTGAAGTCACACTGCCTTTGGGCTAAATATGCAGCCAAACTTTGAGTGTCCAGATGTTTTAATGCTGCCCTTAGCTCATTTTGTGCACCAACAAAATTGGTACCCTGGTCACAATGAATGTGGCGGACTGCACCTCTGATTGCAATAAAGCACCTTAACGCATTTAGGAATGTGTCAGTGGATAAGTCCTCCAACATCTCAATGTGAATGGCACGAGAATAGAAGCAAGTAAATAAAAGTCCATACCGTTTTTGTCGTCTTCTACCCACTATAGTGACAAATGGGCCAAAACAGTCCATTCCGCAATATGTAAAGGGCATAGAGGGCTCGAAGCGTTCCGCAGGTAGGTCTGCCATTCTCTGACCTTCTGGTGTCCTGTGAAGTCTATGACAAATCACACATTGGCGAATGAAACAAGCAACAGTTCTATTCATTCCAGGGATCCAGTAGCCACTAGATCGGATTTGATTTATGGTGAATCCCTTTCCTTGGTGTTGCACTTTATCATGACAGTATGCTATAAGGAGCTTGGTCACATGGTGTTCTTTTGGAATTACAATGGGGTGTTTAAAGGAATCGTTGATAGATGAAAGTCTTCCTCCTACCTTGAGGAGACCCTCTCTGTCCACAAAGGTATCGAGGTGGTACAATTTGTTATGGCGTAGAAGCCGTTTGCCAGCGTTTAACAGTTTAATTTCCTTTTCATATGTTTGTCTTTGCACGCTCTGAATGATGAAACACTCTGCATCCTTTTGTTCACTCATTGTAGTAGGTGTATTAGATTTTACTCCCTTAGCTCTTCTTTTGAGACGTGCTACAGCTTTGATTGCCCTAGACCAGGACGAGATTGCCCTAGACCAGGATGAGAATTTTACCAAACGTTCTGTATGTACTTCTTCAACCTCGCCCCTGTCTACAATGTCTTTCATTTATGCTATGTAGTCCCTTTTGTATTTCTCATCTTTACGGAACCTTCGTTTCAAGTGTTCAATTCTGATTTCAACAAGCTTTCTGTCGTTGGGTAAATGTGGCCTTTGTTTAAATGGGAGAGGCATCTCACAGTGTGCTGTGCAGTGTGCAGTGTTGCTTTTTTCGCCTTATCCCTTCCTTGAGTTTATCCAAAAACACTAGGTTCTCTTGTGAGACCGTTTTATCGCTTGCTTTACAATCCTTGAAATCTGACTCTAGCACATTAATAACTACCGCTCAAAAAAAAACTACCTTCAAAGCTCCGTGCCAACAACCAAGCTACCTTTTATATATAAAAAACCAGAAGTGCGAAAGAAATATAAAAGTGTCCAATACAAACCCAAGTTAAGAGGAAACCATGGCCGTAATGGTTATTTACAGGTGCCATGGGGGGGCATGTAGGCTGGATAAATGGGCTTCATAAAAATATATATATATATATATATATATATATATATATATATATATATACAGTGGGCCCCCGTGTTACGAACTTAATCCGTTCAGTAGCTACGCTCGTAACTCGAACTGCTCGTATGACGGGCAATCCAAACCTATGTTAATTCGTGAATGCGTGCAACGCGTGCAAAAACCTTAGGTAAAAACTTCACGACTTTATACACATATTCAAAATGAGTAACATAACCTACTGTACAGTTAAATTAAATAACATTTATTTATGTTATTTAATTTAAAGGAAAAATTTACCTTTGGGGCGACGTGACTTGAGCTGGGTGGAGGCGGAGGGGAGCAGAGAACAACCCGCAGAATTTATTTATTTATTTTCTTAAACGGGAACTTTTCTCAAACTAGAACATACCACCGGCGATTTCCTTCTCTTTAATCCACAATAGAAGAAGCCTCTCAATTTTGTTGTCGATCGAGGTCCGTCCCCCGGCAAGGAAAGTCTTGCCCTTAGAAGATTGCCGAGCGATTACGGCCATACTCACGAGCCAAATGCAAGCCATGTCTAACAGATAAAGTTTGCAAAGTCTTCACAACATTCCTTCCTTCCGTTTTTCACTCATTTTCTCTCCTTCCTTCCGTCCCGACCAGCTGTGCCATCAAGCTAGATGAAGGCGTTCGACCAATAGCATATCGGCATTTCCATGACTGCCACCGTGACTAAACAGTGACTGTGACATTGTAAGAGCAATAGCATATCAGCGTTTCCGTGTCATGCGTGAGCAGATGGTTTCGTTGATGTAGTAAAACGATGTCAAATGTACGTACACATTGACTGGCAACGCATGGTTAAATCAGAGATAAAACCATCAAGTATTTACACACACATTTAAAATTAGTATCATAACCTACTGTGTAATTAATTTAATTAACAATTTCGTTGACACAAAGGATAAATGACATTTTCCTCTGGGGCGACGTGATTTGAGCTGAGTGGAGACGGAGGTGAGCAGAGACCAACCCGCAGAATTTATTTATTTATTTTCTTAAGAACTCTTCTCAAACCAAAACATATCACCGGCGATTGCCTTCTCTTTAACCCATAATAGAAGCCTCTCCATTTTGTTGTCCAGCGAGGTCCGTCCCCCGGCAAGGGAAAGTCTTGCCCTTCGAAGATTGCCGAGCAGTTCCGTCCATACTCACAAGCAAGGTTAACTATGCATGTGCCTCCTTCGTATTTTTTTTTTATTATCTCCTGCTTGGTTTCTATTGTCATCATCCTCTTACTTCTTCCTTTACCGCCACTTGCAATTTTAGAAGCTATGTCTAACAGATAAAGTTTGCAAAGTCTTCACAACATTCCTTCCTTCCGTTTTTCACTCATTTTCTCTCCTTCCTTCCATCCCGACCAGCTGTGCCATCAAGCTAGATAAAGGCGTTCGGCCAATAGCATATCGGCATTTCTGTGATTGACGTGACGCTGGCCAATAGCATCTCAGTGAGTGAGACCGACCGTGACCTTAATCGACCAATAGCATATCGGCATCTCCGTGACTGACTCCGTGACTGACACCGTGACTCAGACAGTGACTGTGACATTGTAAGAGCAATAGCGTTCAACATCGCCATGACCAGCGTCGTCTATTAATTTTGTTGACGCAGCAGAGTAAAAATATCTAAACTAATACAATGGCCGGCATGTCAGATTGTGCGTAAGACGAAAGGTTTGCACGTAAGTGGGGGACAAAAAACTCCGTGGTCCATGCTCGTAAGTCGAAATGTTCGTAAAAGAGGGTGTTCATAAACCGGGGGCCGACTGTGTGTATATATATATATATATATATATATATATATATATATATATATATATATATGTGGGCACATAATGCTCACTGGAATCACTTGAAACTTACAGAAGTAACATTAAATAAAAATGTATTAAAAACTAAACAATCACAATGACCCATCAATTTTATTAAAAAAAAAAAAAAAAGTAATGGACCACTGGACAAAAATGTTGGTACCTCTATAAGAGAGTGAAAACTAATTGCCCAGAGGGACATGATAAACCCAAGTGTGTCCATTAATTGACATCACAGGTCTTTTCATACTCATAATCAGTCAGTCTGCCTATTTAAAGGGAGACAAATTGTCACATTGAAAAGTGTGTACCACACTGAAAATGGACAACAGAAAGCGAAGAAAATAATTTTCCCAGGACATTCAAAACAAAATTATAGAGTACGAACGGTTAAGGTAAAAGCTACAAAACCGTCTATATGCAGCTGGAAGTTCGTGTGACAAATCACATTATTCAGAAGTTTAAGGTCCACGAGACAGTAACCAACCTCCCTGGACGTATTGCAAGAGGAAAATTGATGAAAAATAGAAGAGACGGATAGTTGGAATTGTATCCAAAGAGCCCAGAAGAACTGTAAGAGAAATTAAAGGTGAACTTCAAGGTACATCAGTGTCAGATCGCACCATTCGTCGTTGCTTGAGCCAAAGTGGACTTCATGGGAGACGACCAAGGAGGGCACCGCTCTTGAAAGCAAATCATAAAATAGCGAGACTGGAATTCGCAAAAAATGCATGTTGACAAGTTTTTTGTTGAAAGGATCGGTGCTGGTCGGCGCTCTGGAGACAAAGATGACACTCAACAAAAGACCATCGTTCCCAAATGCTATTTAGCCCAAATAACTGGCATATTGTGGCGAGGCGAAGAAACCACACGTTGCTGTGCTAGTGGAGATCTTTACTCTTCGCATGCCATCATAAAACTGATACAACAAAGTCCAAAACAGCAAAGACAAAGCCAACAGGTTCAAAGCATCAAAGGATCATAGAGACATGCCTACTGGGTGAGAGACATGGTCCTAGTGTCCGCCACACAGCTCCCCCCCGAACACCCAGAAAGGCATAACGGAAAACCCCACAGGGTATTCACCAGTCTGGCACCCTGAGTCTGGTCCTGGGCGGTGTATGTGACACCAGGGCCCCAGGTGCGACAGGAGTAAGGGTGAGACGCTCAGCGTGAAAACCATGAGGTAGCGTTGGCAAAGGGATGTTCTGAAGTTCCGCAGGAGCCGGAGTGGCAGTGCTGACCCGCATGCTGGCAGGCACAGAGGGCTTCCGAGGGACGGCCGGTCGCGGCTGCGTCCCAGTCTGTGCCTGGGCATGAACCTGCTGTGGCACCAACACCAGCTGACCCGCTCCGATGTATACTCGGACCATACCTGCGGGCATGGTGAATCGGGAGGGGCGGCTGGCTGAATGATGGTGGCTGGAGGCCTACTGCTGAGGCCGGACGGACATCGGTAGTAGATGAGGCCGCCCGGCTGGAAGATCCCGGTTGACGGCCAGGGACTCCGAAATTGGACTGCACAGCCGTTCTCACCAGCGCCCGTACCAGCCTGTTGCTGGCTGGCTCGATCCCTGGTGCGCCAAGGGACTGGGCGACGGGTGAGAGGACCCTTGTTGGGGTGCTGGCTGGCTGACGTGGTACCAGCTTGCTGCATTACCTGACGTATAGTAGGCTGGTGGAGGGATGCCACGATGTGGGACGTCTGCGGTGATTCCACGCTGAAACATTCTGACGTCCGGGGTCACCCATGTGGCGAGACTACATCTCCAACAGCCTGACGAAACTTTCTAACGTCTGGGATAATAAAATGGCAAGATGACCCATCCGGGGTCACCCATTCTAACGTCCGTGGTCACCAATGTGGCGAGGCGAGGAAACCACACGTTGCTGTGCTAGTGGAGATCTTTACTCTTCGCATGCCATCACAAAACTGATACAACAAAGTCCAAAACAGCAAAGACAAAGCCAACAGGTTCAAAGCAGCAAAGGATCATAGAGACATGCCTACTGGGTGAGAGACATGGTCCTAGTGTCCGCCACAATATTTATTTTGACCAAATGCAAGTTCTCAAAATACAGTTGACATTGCGTGACTTATTGACTTGCATATGACGCAATACCATGCTGTGTTTTCATTTGGTATTTTTTTTCTCCTCATCCCCAGACAGTTGGTATGGAACCATCTTTTGCATGCTCCACACTGAATCTACACAAAACATGATAAAAGTGTTATCAATATGCATGTTTGTATCATTGAATTCCTATTTTAATCATGATCTTTCTCATTCTTGTTAACAATTGAGAGCTACAAAGCAAATCTACAAAATATCTAAAAAACATTAAAATGACCCAAATCAGATCAACTGCAGCATTTGGCTGGTCTGTACTTCCACAGAAGGAGCAGAAGTCATCTTTGCAAACGCATATTGTATGAATATATATATATATATATATATATATATATATATATATATATATATATATGCGCGCACACACACAGTCGCAAACATATTACCTGCAGGACAAAAACACCACAGCTTGTAGCATCGTTCTGATAGCTGTGGGGTATTTTGCCAGGTTGCCACTTGATGTCCACCCAATCCTCCTTTCCAAGTCTGTTTCTTCTCATCTTGAAATATTGTCTATAAAAAGGACTGACTGTTTCATATTACGGAGTGTTTGCATTTCCTTTTACTTTTACATATTCCTTTAAATTTTACCCTCTTTTGTCCCCTTTAGAGGATCAACCACAAATATGTGGTTTGTTAGGGCATGGAGATACTGTGTAAAAAAAATAACACAGCATTTAAACATTCCGCCCTCGAAAATTACAACAATTACAATAAAACACTATTTTTATTTTCTTTTTCCTCCCCACTATATTCCCATAATAGTATATCTACATATAAGACCTACAAATGTATAAACCGAAATGCCAATAATTATAACTTTAAGTAAACACACACAGATCAAATAAGTTGCAGTATGCTCACCACAAACTTCCAATGAACATTTCTCTCGTTGACAAACCCAATGGCTCCATCATACTCATCAAATTTTACCTGAAATGTTTTTTTTTCAAGATTAAAAAAAAATATTGTTCAAATTTGGTTCACATAGAAATGTAATGTAATTGTTTATGTATTTTTCAAGGTACAAAATTGGTGGTGCTGATAGACAGTTCCCACTTATACAGCATGTTACCTTTGTGTGATGCACAATGTGATGCAGATGCTGGTCCAAGTCCGTATGTTAAATTCATTCACTTAGAAATAGCTCATACATGAAAAAAGCAAAATAATCGAAGCTGGACTTACATTTGTCAATCCTTGCCTGGCCATCTGCTGTCTTGTCCCGTGTAAAATGACACCAATGGTGTAGTGGTTCAACTGGAACAGACGTCCTGCAGCATCCTCCTAGTTGAGGACAGCTCTAATGTAGCATTCTATTGTCTTTGAGGTAAATTGTATGAGAATTAATGACAAAATTACGTTTTGATTTATTTTCAAGTCATTTGTCTGTGGCCATTCTATTGTGCATTAAAGCAAACTTTTTTTTTAATCATTGCTATTTATAATAAGTGGGCAAAATGCTTATGCCAATGAGAATGCTATTGTTAATATATCAGATTGTAGTCAAACCAACATTTTTATTGTAAATCAACAAATCTTGAAGCTTGCCTCACCTATGAGGAGTTCATCAGGCCTCAAACTCTGGATTTCACAGTGCCTGAGGTTTAAATTTATATTTAGTTGTGTATCTTTAAATACTGCCACCACAGCTTCTGTGGGATGAGACGTCCAAAGGGCATCAACCTCAAAGGAAATGAACAATAAAATTACAACCACGTAATGGGGTTTAACACATTTTCATTTAATATTACAAATAAAATGTCAATTGATCTTTCCTTGAAAAGAAAAACTATTTATTAGTGTTTTACCTCTGTTGCGGGACTTGGCTTTTTGGTGATGGGGTCTTTGCTGCTGTTATTTTGGTCTCGTGTGGCTGGTCTTTTCTTTTTTGGCACAGGGACCTTTGATGGACTAGAGTAAAATTTAGGAGTTGTTCCAATCGGCTTTGCTCCATCTCATTTTGACCAGCGTTCCTCTTCCTGAGTACAATCTTTCGCTTCCATTGGTGTTAACAGTGCATTTTCAATTAATTTGTGAGAAATATGCTCTCTGTATCTTCCCTGCAGAAATCTGTATAGTTTTCTGACAAAGGTTCCTGGTCTTAGTCGCCTTTGTTTTCTGAGGACGGAGTTCTTCAATATTCCAAACCACCTCTCCACGTAACAGTTAGTATCTCTAGATTTGCTGATAAAAAAAACTCTATTTTTCTTTGTCTTTTGCAAACCTCTGCAGGTTCCCTAACAACAGGCCACTCCAGAGTGGGGAAAACGCCCAGATAATTTGAAAAAAGGTGTTCAATGATCTCTGGGCAGAAGTAGGGATTGTCGTCTAGAGGTATAGCCAAGGGTGGGGACTCATTCATGGCTATCTCTGTTTGAGCCTCTTCCATGACCTTTCGGAATACGCTTGTGAATGGAGACCTACCTACAATTGTCTGGGCATTTCTGTCATCATTCTCATCCTCTTCTTCATGTAATGGGCATGTATCAATTTTCTCGGCTTGTGGAAGATCAGGTGGTTTGTTTTCTTTTATCAAATCCTCCAGAACTTTCACATGATGTTGTGCGATTTCAGTGTTGAGTTTACTGAGCAACACTGTACAAAGAGAGTGGAAGATTTTGAGGGCTGGGGCCAGTGAGCTACTGTTTTGTAATCTTGCAAAGACATAGACTACAAATTCTTTCACACCTTTATCACATGTTTTGTGTCTTATTGATTGTCCAATAGCTTTGAGTACATGTGCAGCACATATGTGAAGCACTGTAAATGTAATTATTTCCTTCCATGTCTTTCTCTGTCTACAAATGGCAAATGCTTTGTCCAAGTATTTTGTGATGTTGTCTTTGTTAAATGACAAAAGAACACTCTGAAGCAGAGCCCAGCTGTAGTCAGTCTCTACTTGTTGTATTTTTATTTTCGTGTCCAGTGAAAATTTTCTTAAGAATTGCATTAGCCAAAATGATATTGGTGGAACAGAGTGTTCATTTGTAATCATTTCTGATACTGGGATAGGCGGTGTGTTATGTCCACCACCGGGAAGAGTTAGTGCATAATACAGCACCCGTTTGTTCTGGCCAGGTACTTTTGACACAACATTACCTGTAGCATCGAGATATAATGTCACTGGAGTCTTTTTTTCGGAGATGCTGAATCAGAATGCTGACTCCTGTTTCTGTGTACAAATGCAAACCAAAAAGATTTACCTGGAAATGTTGTATATAACCAGACATCTGGTGAAATTTCCAGTCACATTCCTTCATTATTATTTGTGTTAAGTGTAGCTCCATAAAGATGTCTGTATGAATTTGCTTCTTTTTTTTCACTTCTGACCGAATTACTTTGAGGACATTTTTATTTAAACATCGTGTCATGTTCCCCGATATTATTTCTGCATGTGGGGATTTTCTTAGTTTTTTGTAATATACTTTGCTCACACCTTTCCCTAGAGCAACGGCAATCTTGCCCCTTCTGGGTTTTGTGGCTGGCCGGAATTTTGTTTCCCCAGTTTTGTGTTTTATTTTGCCAATTTGTTTAACAAATATTTTAACTCTGTTTTCTCCCACAGGAGCCTTGTTCATTTTAAATTTGTACTTAGCACTGCAAGAATGAAATGTGCAGGTTGCCTGGACATTCAAGTATGGGCTGTTTATTTAACGGCTGTTTCTTGGTTTTATATGTTGGGTTTTAAAGAAAGAAAGTTTTAGGAAAGAACACAACTTGCATTTTTTTTTCGAAAACTGTTGTTAACTGTAGTTGTCCATGGCATTCTCAATGTTGTTGTGCCAGGTTTGGGGGCAATCTTTTTCCATTTTTTGGAATCAATGGTGATAACAAACTTCTTTGACCAAACTGGCATCTCTCGCCATTCCTTCTTTCGTGTTTCTTCCATGGTTTCTTCTTCATTTTGCTCCAAGGAAACATGTTTCCCATCATCTACATATTCCTTCTGTTTTTCTTCATCTGTTTCATTTTCTTTCAGCTCACCAGTTTTTACATAGCATTCTTGGTTTACTTTTTGTTTTTCTTCCTCTGTCTCTTGTTTTTTTTCCTCCTCCAGATCATTCAGTAGCACATCTTCTGGTTCCTTTTGAAGGCCTTTGCATGTGTCTGATTTATTTTCCTGTTCTCATAAACTCCTCAACCCTTTACTATTTCTACTCCATGTGATACACAGCCATAGTCGTTTTTTCACGTTATTTTCACCAAATATTTTTGAGAAGCTTCTGCCCATATGGGCGAAGAATAACTAGTAGCCTATCTCTTTTTTCAGTAATCACACTCCTCAGGGTTTTTACCAAACCTTGCACTACATCAGCAGTTTCCCATAAATTCTTTCGTTGAGCTTTGGTTCCCTTTTTTACTCTTCCCATATATTTCTGGAACAAAATCCTGAAATAAGGTACAGGCATTTTTTTTTTTTTTATATATTTCCAAGTCATTTCAGTATTCATTCAACAGTAGTTGTCAATTTTTATTTACATTACTTAGATCTGTGTTTCAATATCACACTTTGTACTCTGTAGTTCACAATTTGCAAAACAGTAATTAATTGGCAATTACTTTATACCGAAATAATTAACATTGAGCAACATCACTATATAGTATGCACTATGAAATACAATATACAGCGGCAATTATTGTTTAACTACCTTGTTGTCTTTCAAATTATAAATGGATTGGCATTCATTAAGAAAAGTATATAGATCTAAGTTTATATATATATATATATATATATATATATATATATATATATATATATATATATATATATATATATATATGTATATATATATATATATATATATATATTATATAAGTTTATAAGTACAGTCGGCCCCCGGTTTACGAACACACTTTTACGAACATTTCGATTTACGAGTTTTTTGTCCCCCACTTACACACAAACCTTCCGTCTTACAAACAGTACGACATGACGGTCATTGTATTAGTACATTTATTTTCGCTTTGCTACGTCAGCTAAATCAGAAGTTGACGCTCAACATGACAACGTTGAACGCTATTGCTCTTACAATGTCACAGTCACTGTCTCAGTCACGGTGTCAGTCCCGGTCTCACTCACGGAGATGCTATTGGCCGGTGTCACGTCAATCACAGAAATGCCCATATGCTATTGGCCGAACGCCTTTATCTAGTTTGATGGCACAGCTGGTCGGGATGGAAGGAAAGGAGAGAAAATGAGTCAAAAACGGAAGGAAGGAATATTGTGAAGACTTTGCAATCTTTATCTGTTAGACATGGCTTCTAAAATTGCAAGTGGCGATAAAGGAAGAAGTAAGAGGATGATGACAATAGAAACCAAGCAGGAGATCTTCTAAGGGCAAGACTTTCCTTGCCGGGGGACGGACCTCGCTCGACAACAAAATGGAGAGGCTTCTTCTATTATGGATTAAAGAGAAGGAAATCGCCGGTGATATGTTTTAGTTTGAGAAAAGTTCTTGTTTAAGAAAATAAATAAATTCGGCGGGTTGGTCTCTGCTCACCTCCGTCTCCACTCAGCTCAAGTCACGTTGCTCCAGAGGAAAATGTCATTTATCTTTTATATATCCATGTTAATTAAATTGACTTTACAGTAGATAATGGTGCTAATTTTAAATATGTATGTAAAATCGTGGGGGTTTTATCTATATCACCATGCATTGCCAGTCATTGTTTACGAACATTTGACTTCACTTTGCTACATCAACGAAATCATCCGCTCCAAAATGACACGCTAACGCTGATATGCTATTGCTCTTACAATGTCACAGTCACTGTTTCAGTCACAGTGTCAGTCACGGAGATGCTGATATGCTATTGGCCGAACGCCTTCATCTAGCTTGGTGGCACAGCTGGTCGGGACGGAAGGAAGGAGAGAAAATCAGTCAAAAACGGAAGGAAGGAATGTTGTGAAGACTTTGCAAACTTTATCTGTTAGACATGGCTTCTAAAATTGCTAGTGGCGGTAAAGGAAGAAGTAAGAGGATGATGACAATAGAAACGAAGCAGGAGATAATAAAAAAAAATAAAAAATACGAAGGAGGTGCACGCATGGTTAACTTTGCTCGTGAGTATGGCCGTAACCGTTCGGCAATCTTCTAAGGGCAAGACTTTCCTTGCCGGGAACGGACCTCGATCGACAACAAAATTGAGAGGCTTCTTCTATTATGGATTAAAGAGAAGGAAATCGCCGGTGGTATGTTCTAGTTTGAGAAAACTTCCCGTTTAAGAAAATAAATAAATAAATTCTGCGGGTTGTTCTCTGCTCCCCTCCGCCTCCACCCAGCTCAAGTCACGTCGCCCCAAAGGTAAATGTCATTTTTCCTTTGTATATGTTATTTAATTAAACTGTACAGTAGATTATGTTACTCATTTTTAATATGTGTGTAAAGTCGTGATGTTTTTACCTAAGGTTTTTGCACGCGTTGCACGCATTGACTAATTAACATAGGTTTGGATTGCCCGTCATACGAGCAGTTCAAGTTACAAGCATAGCCGCTGAACGGATTAAGTTCGTAACACGGGGGCCCACTGTGTGTATATATATATATATATATATATATATATATATATATATATATATATATATATATATAACTTATAAACTTAGATCTTGTCCACCTGAGAGCGCCAATAGCAATGGAATCTCCAAAAATTTAATTTCAGGAAAACACGACACATATGTGAAAATTATTGTAGTAATTATTGACTAAACATTTTTGTTCTTTGTAATTTCTTGTTTTTAATAAATTCTTGCAGAGTGAAATTAACTGACAAATGTTAACAACACAAAAGTTGCGTTGCAGTGCTTCTCTATTATATTTTGCCAAGCCCCCCAGGAAAGAGACAACCCTCCACACACTCACACACACACAAACACACACACAATTGACGCAATGAGTATAAATAAGATCATCTATAAAAATTGTTTTAAGTTTTACCTGAATCTCTTTTAACATTACCAAAAGAAAAAAAGCAATATAAATCTTTCAACAACCCCAAATTATTGTTTTTATGCGTTTATGGGTTACAGCTCAGTCTAAACCAGAACAAAATAATTAAATGCATCAAATTGCCTGAAAAAGAAAGATGAAAATTCTTATTTGAATGCAATGAAACTTCACATGAAAAAACAGCCTTTTCCCTGGGGTCATCCGCACCCCCCTGGCATCAACTCTCGACCCCCCTAGGGGGCCTGCCCCAGTATTAGAGAAGCACTGTTTAATTACATTAAACAGAAATGTATTCACATCTCATGGTCTGAACTTTATAGCAACAGAAATAACAGTAAAATTGTAACGAAAACAACTCACACAAATCCTTGGAAGTGACTGTAAGGACTTTTTGTGATTAGAGGACGTTTTTTCTCTTCTGCTCTTCTTCCAGGCAGTTGTATAAATAACAGGCAGGTATCTGGGTGGATGCATCCTTCTGGAAGTTAATTGATGCTTGCTCATGATTGGTTATGAAGTGATCACATGCTGTTCACGACCTATTACCTACTTTGTGAGAGTCCTGCACAACTAATTAAAAATCATACTAATAAAATTCATTACTTTGTTGTAATTAACTACTGCATTTGCCTTTGGTATCATCAATATGCTCTATTGAAATAATAATGCTGAATAAACATCAATTGATTAATTTAATTATAAAACTCTAAATGCAGTAGGCCTATATTGTTACAGTAGTTAAAAGGTTTAAGAATGTCCTATCTAATGTAACAATGGAACAGTAAAACTTAGCAGGTAAAGAATAACGAACAAACATGAGTAGTTGGCTATTTCATCTATTTTTAGTACAAGAAACATCAAATACATTGATAATGTCTCATCTTTAAATTGCACACTGACACACACACACACACACACACACACACACAGATCATATATATATATATATATATATATGTATATATATATATATATATATTTTTTTTTTTTTTGATAGATAGATAGATTTAGATACGCATTATTACACATGAGGAACTGTTCTATTGCAATACAGGTTAAGCCACAGGTATGGAAGGTAGTTAAAAACTGAACACATGGGGAATAACGTTCAAAAGAAAGTATGAGGAAATGTTTGAGTGATTTTACGGTGACTATTCTAAAAAACAACCGAGCTATTGATCAATATATGTGTAAATATTGATCAATAATCATAAAAAAAATCCTTAAAAATTGGCAAAGGAATTTATTTGAAAACCAGAGAAAGTAGCATGAAGGGAAGGACGTCACTGATGTGTGTGGTGATTTTGGAGTCCCTAACCCAACCCACAGCAGAGCTATTGATCAATATATTGGTAAATATTGATCAGTAATCATAAAAAAATCCTTAAAATTAAGCAGAGGGATTTATTTGAAAACCAGAGGATGTAGCATAAGGGGAGGGGTGTCACTGATGTGTGTGGTGATTTTGGAGTCTCTAACCCAACCAACAGCAGAGCTATTGATCAATATATGTGTGAATATTGATCAATAATCGTAAAAAAAATCCTTAAAATTAGGCAAAGGGATTAATCTGAAAACCAGAGGATGTAGCATAAGGGGAGGGATGTCACCGATTTGTGTGTTGATTTTGGAGTCGCTAACTCGACCAAACTCAGCTATTGATCAATATATGTGTAAATATTGATCAATAATCATAAAAAAAATCCTTAAAATTAGGCAGAGGGATTTATTTGAAAACCAGAGGATGTAGCATGAAGGGAGGGATACCACTGATGTGTGTGGTGATTTTGGAGTCCCTAACCCAACCAACAGCAGAGCTATTGACCAATATATGGTTAAATATTGATCAATAATCATAAATAAAATCCTTAATTAGGCAGAGGGATTTATTTCAAAACCAGAGGATGTAGCATAAGGGGAGGGATGTCACTGATGTGTGTGGTGATTTTGGAGTCCCTAACCCAACCAACAGCAGAGCTATTGATCAATATATGTGTAAATATTGATCAATAATCATAAAAAAAATTCCTTAAAATTAGGCACAGGGAATTACTTGAAAACCAGAGAATGTAGCCTAAGGGGAGGTATGCCACTGTTGTGTATGGTGATTTTGGAGTCTCTAACTCAACCAACAGCCGAGCTATTGATCAATATATTGGTAAATTATGGTCAATATGCATTTTAAAAAATCCTTAAAATTTATATTAAACAATATTGGAGCTATAGATGAATATTCAGTTTATTAATGATTTTTAAGAACAAAACTTGTCCAAAATTAAACAAACGCTGTTTTTTATCCAAAAGCACTGTCCCAATATGATTATGTTAATGTATTTGATGTGTTCGTTGAATTCATATTTACAAATTGTGGCAATTGTGGCGTTATTTTATTTTTCCCTCCTTGTCTAGTAATTTGCATACGGTCCCTTGCGCACTTGCCCAGCCTCTGCTGCTCATAGAGATCATTTGCTTCTTTTCACCGAAAGAAACGGTTTAAATATTTTACAAATGTCTTTTTTTGACATTGCAGCTGGTACTCCGTGTTACGAAGGAGGCATAAAGGCAACTTTGGTGTTTCAACGACGTTTTGTCTGAGAGGTATTGATTGGGAAAGTCCGAATCTGCCAATATCTTGCCAACTTTACTTAATGTCTCTTCTACACTCCAGAAAAGTGGAAGTTCTCAGCAGGGCTGTCCTTTCCGGATCCACTGTAAAGTACACAACACCCGCTCTTCGTGCGAATATTTGAGCAAGCTTAAACGTCGACAGGTAACACAAAGCGACGCGATATTCCACGTTCGGTGTGAAAGTGTTGCAATTCAAGTACGTAGTGGATGTGGTTTGGATTAGATGGAGAAAGAGCTGGTAATTGTGTAGTGCTCAGTAAAGTAGTTCAGTGAAAACCTTTTTTTTTAATAAAGGGTTATGAATTTCACATTTTTTAAAGACGATGAATTTGACAGTTTGTCCAATTTGAACTTTAACTTATGACTGCGTAGTATACAAAACTAGAAATTTTGAGTGTGCCTGACTCTGCTCCCCTCCCTTGTAAATACTGGCACTGCTCAGCAAATTCAGTATTACTACATCAAACTCTCATCATTGCCTCTTTTACATAAATATATTTTATCTAGCTTCAGTTAGGAAATTTTACTTGTAGAGCAATTGAAGAAACTGGCACCTCTGCTTTCCTCCAGACATTTTCCCAACCTTTTAGCATGTCACCTTTTTGGTGGATGTTACGTAAACTGCAGGAGAAGCACCTTGAAAAACGGGCAGACAAAGACATATGTGACACACATTACAGTGTACTACATTCAGCAGAATTTACAGAATTTTGAGTTAGGATTTTAATTTTCAGTTAAACTCAATTCAATTTATTTTGAATTCAATTTTATTATTGAATTCAAATATTTATCAACCACTAACCAATGTATTTAAATAAAGTTGAGCCAGATTTTGGGATGACCATCAACAGACTACATTATCTTAGATATTTGCATGGATGTTAAAGGAAATGGCTCATTTTATTTTATTCAGTTTTTTTTTTTTTTTTTTTTTTTTTGGGGGGGGGTTCCATTGCATGCAATGATGCTTTGTATTGTATGTTTTTGTAGGTTTCTGACCATCAGATATTTTGTGGGCATCACCAGTAATCAGAGTTTCAAGAGGGTCCAACCCCTACAGTTCCAAAAAAGGTAAATGAACACATGGACATATTTTGATGACACTAAAAAAAATGTTTTGAGGGGTCCTTTGTTACTTTTTTGTTGTGGAATGTTGTCAGTGTAGTATGTATTGCCTTCTTTGTCTGTGTTACCTTTGAATGTATAGTAACAGAGCCAAATAGTCTAAATGTCTCTCTGTGAAGAAGGTGAAGCCTGCAAGTCAGGATACATTCGCAGTCTTGCTTTGTTGTGACGAGCTCCCCTGTAATTTATATCTTTGGGATAATAGTGCCAGTCTTGGGGTTTTTACAAACTTAACTAAACATACCCCAAATTTGAAACCCAAATATCTGTCCAAGTGAGTGACAAGTTAGACAAATTGAAAGGTATATATGTCTAAGTACTGTATCAAAATGTTTGTGTGTTACAGATCAATAAAATGGATTACTTTGGTAGTTCTCGAACAAAAAGAAGACGTATTAAAGCCAAAGTTGCAGAGCACTTGCAGATTTTGGAAAACCTGCGTGCCAAAGATAGAGTATCTTCAAATTTGGAATGTGTCGCAGAAATGAACAGCCAAATTCTTAATGCAGAGGTGGATTCTCAAACCCTGGCAAAAGAAAGTGGCCAAGAATCAGATTCTGAGATGTTCTGCTGTGGTAGCAGTGAAGAATTCAATTTGGATGGTAGCACTGAAGGGACTAATTCTTGTCATGATCTGAAAAGCAAATTAGCTGACTGGGCCCCAAATCACAATATTTCACACAGTGCTTTGTCCGAACAATTGCATATTTTAGTGCATTCCGGTCTGGATTTACCCAGAGATCCAAAGGGTCACTCTGGTTACAACTCCTGTGAACGCTGTACAGAGCATGGGATTGGCATGGACAATAAAGTGGTGTTTCCTGATATGAAAGCACCTCTTAGAACATATGAACAGTTTGCAGGTATGATAGATGAAGAGCATCATCATGGAGTGTCACCCCTACAAGAGCTTGGCATAGGGATGGTGTCAAGCTTTGTACTCGATTACATGCATTTACAGTAGTTTGCTTAGGAAATGTTAGAAAACTTGTAAGTCTGTGGATCAAAGGACCTTTAAGGTGTCGGGTTTCTGCAACCACCATCACCATTGTCTCTAACCATTTAAAATCAATTAGAGAACATCTCCCAAGGAAGTTTTCTTGAAATCCACGGTCACTTATGGAATATGGTCAGTGGAAGGCCACTGAATTCAGGAAATTTTTGTTGTATACTGTTCCTGCTGTTCTTCAAGGACGATTACCTACATGGCTGTATAAGAACTTTATGCTACTGTCAATAGCAATGAGAATTCTTCTCAGCCCAACCTTGTGTTCTGAATACTGTGACTATGCAGACAAATTATTGAAATGTTATGCGACAAACTTTGTGAGGATATGTAGACCAGAGCACCTTGTGTATAACACCCGCAGTCTTATACATCTGGCTGATGATGCAAGAAAGTTTGGTGCCTTGGACAGTGTTTCTTGTTTCCCTTTTGAAAATTATCTCGGCACATTAAAGCGGATGGTAAGAAGGCCCCAACATTTTCTTCAACAACTTGTAAGGCGTTTAGGTGAAAAAAAAAATCCCCAGTGAGAATGGAAAGGAAATGAAGAATAAGCCTCAACAACCACATCTCTATGGTCCAACTCTCCAAGAGTTCCCTGCTTGTGTCCAATACAAGAAGTATAGACATGAGGGACATATTATTTCATGCTCACAAGGCAACAACTGCTTTGATGTTGAGGGCAGAGTTGCTGTTGTTAGGAATGTTGTAAAGGTATTATCAGGGGCTATGTATACTTTGTGTCAATTTTATGAGAGACATGGATGCTTTTATAATTACCCTATTGATTCATCTTGTGTGGGGATCAGAACAGGAACACAACTCTCTGACCAACTTCATGGTGTGCCTGTGACTGACTTAACAAAAAAACTCATACTGATTCTTATGCAAGAGGGGTATGTGGCTTTTCCACAGTTACATGATGTGTGATTGATCGAATGAACCTTGCAGCATGTCCCTCTTCAGCATTGTGGAGTTCAGAGATGAAGAATCAAGATAAGGGAAGGCTCTAGTGCAGGGGTGCCCAATACGTCGATCGCGATCTACCGGTCGATCGCGAAGGTACTGTGGGTCGATCGCATGGCATTAAAACGTAGACGTCAGCCTATGATCCGTCTTCACTCTGAAATTTGTTACTTTATTGGCATATGGGGGGAGGTCGGTCTGACCAATCTGACCTTTTCTGACAGAGGGGTCACTGCACATGCGCACATAACGGCGCGTTCTCGCAAGCTAGTGAGTTAGCCTCTAATTTATTTATTCTAAACGTAAGGATATAAAAATGAGTGAGGGAGCTGGACCAAGTAAAAAGCCAAAAACGTACCATTTCCATACGGAATGGGAGGTGGACTTTTTCTTCACTATGTCATTTTCAAAGTGCGTTTGCCTCATCTGCCAGTCTGTCATCGCTATACCGAAAAAGGGAAATGTGGAGCGGCATTTTCGGACTGTTCATAAAAACTACGATACTGACTTCCCTCCGAAAAGCGAGCTGAGAAGGAGAAAGGTGAAAGAACTAAAATCCCAGTTGTCTGGACAGCAGTCATTTTTCTCACAGCTAACTTCAAAAGCAAAGGCAGCCACCGAAGCTTCGTTTCGGGTGAGTCACTTAATCGTTAAGAACAAGAAATCCTTCCAAGACGGAGAAATGGTAAAAGAGGCATTTGTTGAAGCAGCTGACTCGCTGTTCAAAGACTTTAAAAACAGAGTTGTATTGAGCAATATGGATTCATGTAGTTATGCAAGGTACACCAACATATATGGTTCATATAAAGAATTCTCAATATTTTTATAAATAAATATATGTTTTGCAAATTTATAGTAGGTAGATCATTTTGACTTGGTCATTTTATAAGTAGCTCGCATGCTGGAAAAGTGTGTGCACCCCTGCTCTAGTGGATATAATCCCAGCATGCTGGTTTACTGATGAGGACAAGACAGTGTTTTTGGCCATTGGTTCTAAGTCTCAATATCACTAAGGCAGTTAAGCAGCAAGTTCAGCCAGATGCTTCATGGAAGACGTACAGTGTGCGTGTTATTGGAAATGCAGATAAAAAACATTTTTGGCGTGTGCGGGATAAATTAAGATGTATAAGATTTGGACTAACCTATGCTTCTTCTGTTTTTATTTTTTCTTCTTAAGATACATATGGAGATGCTCGGTGTAAGCTAGCACAGGCAGAGTTTGCATCTGATCTCCAAACAGACAATGACGTACCAAAGAAGCGACAAAGAAGGTAATGTGAATGTACTTAAACTTTTTATTTTTAGTCAGTACCACAATAAATGTTCCTGCCCATCATCACTGACACGACTTTTCATTTCACATTTTGGAAAGTGTTCTGAAATCAACTTTGTTGTTGTTGTTGTTAATTGCTGTAAATATGTCACAATTGGCCAAAAGACTAATTGTCATTTTTAGTGCCAGACACATTGTTACAGTTTCATCATGAACCATGGTAAACATACTGTGTAGAACAATATCAATATACAGCATAACATGACGATAGGTCATTAAAGATTCATATTTTATTGTGCTTCCTTAAACTTCTATGTGTATGCCTGTTGTACTTGAACCAACAGACAATACTGACACATTTTAGAGTCCACCAAATTCTGTTTACAAGCTGACAACTTTCCCAAACGAGACCACGCCATCAATAATGCATAATTGATCATTTATGTTAATATTGTCCCAGTGTATTTACCAAGACATTGCTATGTTTAAGGAAATTGTAAATAACAATAATAAGTGTTCACATTTTTTATTATTTGCTAAAGTATTTTTTCCGTGAATGTAGGCCATCCAAAAGGACCCAGGTTCTGTCAAGTTAGGAGGAGGCTGAGTCAGGTGATGAGGACCAGGTGCCACCCTCTCCTCCCACTGAATTTAGCTGACATTCAGCAGTTGAATACAAGCCTAACATTTCCTCAAGAGTGAGTGGCTCCAGTGTGGCCCAGAGTGTTCGAAGCCACAGCGCGACCTTGAGTGTTCGAAGCCCCAGCGTGCCTCGGAGTGTTCGAAGCCCCAGCGCAACTCCGAGTGTTCAAAGCCCCAGTGCGACCCAACGTGTTCAAAGCCCCAGCTCAACCCCAAGTGTTCTAAGCCTCAGTGCTTCCTCGAGTGTGAGCAGCCACAGTGACATTGAAGGAGCAATGTTTGTAAAATTGATAACTCTCCTGGAAGAAGTGAAGGACACTCAAAGAGTACATGGCAAAATGTTAAATACACTGCTGAAGCAGAAAGTGGCCATGCCATTGTTGGAACCACCTGAAGGAGCAGTATTTCCACGGACCACAATCCAAGATGTGCAGGTCATGAATGAGAAGCTCAGGGACTCAGAGTTCATGTCTGGAGTTGTAAATTCGAACTCAAACTGAAATATAATCCAAGCTGTAAACCTATTACTCTTCTTTCTTTCCTGTGCCTTTCATTCCATACATTCAGATTGCTATGGTGGGAGAAATAGGAGGTACTTCATTGGATGATGCCACCAGGAGAATGATGGCATTCCTCGTGTCCAATGAATTGGCACTCCGGTTCAACTTTTTTGGACGCCATGGCAAGAACAAGTTCAGAGAGTTGCGTCTTTTTGACGTTATATATGGTAAATTTCAGTTAATGTTACCTCATGTAACTACCTTTAGCTTTTTAGCTGTTGAAATTTTGCAAAATATCAGATCTACATAAGTAGATGCATGTTTCAGCTTACAGCTGGCTGAACTGGTTAAAAATGGGGCACAACAACAACAGGCCAAGGCCACTGTTTAGTTAGCTGTGCAGTTAATGTGGTTTTCCTTATTCTCTTCATGGTGGCACATGAACTTTGTTATTCTGTGCTGGATGTTATTTTTTTAAAAGCTTTGTGTAATTAGACAAGATACCCCTTCCTATGTACCTCTACCTAAATGTTTTTAATCACTCCTAACTTCACACACTTCTAGGTTTTTTAAAGTACCCAATACCTTTCTTGAATGAAATTGATTATAAGGTTTTGATAATGTTAAATGCTATTTATATTTTAAGGTGTTATTATTAAAGATAATTTTCATACAAACGGGTGACAATTAATTTTGCATTGATAAATAATTTCCATTCCATGATTTGTTGTGTATATGTACAAAACTCTAAAAATATGCTTAAAATGGTTGTGGACAAGTTTAAAAAGCAGTTAAGTGATAAAGAGATGTAATACATTTATTTTGCTAATTGGTGCTGCTACTCAGTGTAAGGTTTGAATGGAGTTCTTATTTTTTGCTAAGTGAGGTTCTGTGAAGAAAGTACAACTTGAACATCATGTAACTGTTATTTTGGTTCAGGAAGACTGTAACCCCATATTCTCTTGTTCATGACAGATAAGACTACACAAATATACACATCATAACATTGTTTATGATAAATAATATTATTCACCACACCATGGATTGTGTTCTTGTCACCTTTGTTGAAAACAAATGAACATGACCAGGTGGTGGAGAGAAGAGGGTTAGCAAAACAGTGAAAAAGTCACCAGACTTGCATAGTTCACCTTTAAATACTGATAAAGTATGGGCCTTAAATAGGTCCCAGATTAGTTACCCAGTCTGGCCCCATGTAAGATTCGTCGGGTACCTCTTCGTGCCCATGTGGGCAAAGATATGGGGCTTATATTGTTCCTGTGCAACTCACCAAGATGGGCCCCACCTGAAACCCAGTCAGAACCAACTTGAAACCCATTTGGGCAAACACGGGTGAGGCCACGATGGAAACTGCGGAAAAACCCACTTGAAACCCATAATGTAGTCTATCTGGGTCCCATCTAAAGCCCAGCCAGATCCTTCTTAAAGTTACACAGGTGGGGCCTAAATGGGTGTCGGATAAATTAACCAATTGGGACCCATTTAAGTTCCAGTCGGATCCCTCTTGATGCAAATGTGGGCAAAGATATGGGGACAACATGGGTCCTGTGCAACTCACCAAGATGGGCCCCACCCGAAACCCAGTCAAAACCAACTTGAAACCCATATGGGCAAACACAGGTGAGGCCACCATGGAAACTGCGGACAAACCCACTTGAAACCCATAACGTAGCCTTTCTGGGTCCCATCTAAAGCCGAGCGAGATCCTTCATAAAGTCACACAGGTGGGGCCCAAATGGGTCTTGGATAAATTGCCCAGTTGGGTCCCATTTAAGTTCCAGTCTGATCCATCTTTGTGCCCATGTGGGCTAAGCTATGGGGTCTACATGGGTGCTGTGCAACTCGCCAATTTGGGCCCCACCTGAAACCCATTAAGAACCCATTTGAAACCCATATGGGCAAACACAGGTGAGGCCACCATGGAAAATGCGGACAAACCCACCTGGGACCCTTATCTGCAACACAAATTTAAACCTTATGGGCCCCACGTGGACATGCTGGCTGGGTTAGTTTACTGTATTCTATATAACTTATCTAATATTTATTTATCGTGTAACAACCGCATGAAAACAAGGCGTAGGACCCAACAAGTTCTTCAACTTCTTCCTACTCCTTTTGAACATATAAACTCCTGAACTGTTACTTCTACCATCTATTTTACTTAATATTAAATGATTGTAAATGTCAAAAACTTGCAAACAAATGTGTTCTTAATGACCAACAGTATGTTGTCAATATAATAATAGTTCTAGGTATCATTAAATTATATTGCATAGGGGGGGGTCGCACTTCTCTGGAGATGGCCATGTTTGTTATAGCTACAGACAATGGTAAATGCAAAATCTGCAGCACCTCCTGCTGTCCTTGATGAAAAAACGGTCTAAATCTTACACACCATCCCTTTAAGTCATGCTATTTGAAATTAGTTATTGGTTGCTTTAATTATGTTAAGACATCCAGGGTGCTATCATAACTGAAAAAATATATGGGTCATTCCTGAATTGGAGGACATATTACATTCATTCATTAAATTAAAAAAAAAAAAAAAAAATGCACATTCAAAATACTAAAACATGCAGTTTCTGAGTAAGTTTACTTTTCCTGAGACCAAATCTAAAAAACTAAAAGTGACTATAGATAGGTTAACTATCGAAAAAATTGTATAAGAACAGTATACCTAAAAGGTTTTATACCTAAAAGTCCTCTTAACAAAGCAGGATTGGAGCGCAAACATCCTAGGCATGTCTTTGACAGTCATGTCTCGGAGAGTACTGTACTTTGTTATAATTTGACTATATATATATATATATATATATATATATATATATATATATATATATATATATATATATAGTTATGGTGGTCTCTACATTTCACGCTTAGGCCCTTAAAGGCACTTAAACATCAATAAACCTGCATCATCAATTAAAACATCATTCTTTGAGCCAAAACTTAGAATAAGTGAAATAATTTCAAATTATTTTTCCACGAAGTTTTATGAAGTCCACGAAGAGAGGGCAAGCTTTAACAAGATTGGACGCAAAATTACAAATGGCAATTTAATATAAGTGTCAAGTCTGGGTATGGTGAGTTGGGAGGAGGAAGGAAGGGGACCAAAAAAATGCAGGAAAACTGCATACTGCATACTCATGAAACACATATAGCCAAAGACTGCTTAAACTGTTGGCATTGCACTTTTTTGACTCTTATCTCCTTCAAGAAAGACACACAAGTGATGGCTGCATTTTAAGAGTTTGTGGACGAACTAGAAATAGTATTTTGTGACCACTTTTTTATTTTGACATCTAATTTTACATTATTTACATTTGTCATGACCATTCTCAGTTAAATATCGTACTACCTAATTTACTTACCGGTAAGCATTCATGCACAATTTAAAAAATACATAATACTTGTTAAATAGTGGAAGCAATTTTTTTTAGGTACATTTTCTGTATTGACCTCATATGTGGGTTCTGACTTTCTGGAAATAGAAGAAAGAAACGCCAGTGCACTTTGTTCTGTTTGTAACGGGGTGTCAGAATGCAATATATTTGTTTTGTAATTTTATGTAAAATAGATTCAAGGGCATTCACAAAACAGCAATATATTTCTGGTAGAAGGGTCATAACGAGCAATTTGTGTTCCATTGGCTCATTGTTGAAACATCTTTAACCTGTAACCCCACACTGTTGAACACCACCAAATTTTACAGCTTTGAAACTGATCATTAAAACAACCATCTCACACAGGCATTCATTAAGTCATCATTATGATTCTCATGAAGGGACGATTTATCGCATCGCTTTGATACACTGCATTAATTTTACCTGTTAAATGAGCAATTTGCTTTTTAGCTTCCATGTTGCATTTAAGGACCAAATTTTCCATTCATCCATTTTCATTATCTGCTTAACCTCACTAGGGTTGCTGGCTTTCTGATGCCTATCCCAGCCTTCTTTGAGCAGTAGGCGGGGGAGACGCTAGACTGGTTGCCAGCCAGGGCAGGGCATACAGTTCACAACCATTCTTCACTTCTAACGCTGTTTTTTTTTTTTCTAATATACATCCTCTCTACACGTCCGCTCTGTAGCTTTTGGGGCCGTTGCTGCTATATTGTTGACATCACTTCAAATGTAAGCCTCTTTCCAGGCGCGTATCACAGTAGATTGTTTGTGAAGCAAGATTCAAGAGAATGGTCCTCGCAAACTTCCAAATTCCTGCCTAAAGGGTACATTTTCTTATATTAAGGTTTAGCCACACTGAAGTGGTGCTTTTTTTTTTATTATTGGGGCACCTATACACATTGAATTGTGCCAATATAGATTTTTCTAAATTACAGACCTGTGTAAGCTGGTACTAATTGCGATACAGACTTGACTAACAAAGACTCTACAGTCATAGCGTCATAGCTCTTCTTGCAGGAGCCATGCATCTCCGACAGAAAGTTTGCCTGAGCTCCCCTATGTTTGCGTTTACAAAACCAGGATACTCACAAGACTACGTGTATTCCATTTTTCATCATGAGCCATTTTTATTATATATATATATATATATATATATATATATATATATATATATATATATAAAGCCCTCCCACAATGCCATTAGTGCGGGTCGTAGCCTACCCGCTAGTTAGGCTAGCATTAGCCCTTAGTAGCCTGCTAGCCGCGGTGAGCTTGTTCAGACGCATAATTGTTTTAGCCCCCCTGCTAGGCACACTCCATCTCAGTCAACTGGCTCCTGCACATTAGTTATAGGGGACTCCATCACCCGTAACATTAAGCTTAAAAAGCCAGCCACCGTAATGTGTATTCCTGTGTCCAAAGCACCCAACATTGAAGCTAGTCTTAGGGAGCTGACACACAAGAGGCCTAGACACCAGCTTAGTGCAAACAACACTAGTTACTCGGATATAGTGATACACGTCGGCTCCAATGATACTAGAATGAGGCAGTCTGAGATAAAGAAGAACCTACTGTAGCTAGGACTTGTAGTTTAGCTAGAAAGATGAGTCAGCTTCCAGTTATTGTCTCTGACTCTCTGCCTGCGAGAGGCAATGATGAGAGGTTTAGCAGATTGTACTTGCTTAACTGGTGGATGGCTAGTTTCTGTAGAGAGCAGGGTTTCCATTTTGTAGATAATTGGCCCTCTTTCTTGGGCCGGCCCAACCTGCTAAAGATGGATGCCCTTCACCCTAACTAGGAAGGCACCATCACTCTTTCTAGAAACATAGATTACTGTTTGAGCCTCCCATGACTTCTCACATTAGAGCAGACATGTCCAAAGTCCGGCCCCCGGGCCAATTGCGGCCCGTGGACAAATTTTTACCGGCCCGCGGCCTCTATCATGAAATCAATAATATGCGGCCCGCCAGCACTGTTGACCACAGTATAAAATATATGTGTACAAAAAGCTATTTTTCATATTTTTCATTTCACCAGAAGATGGCAGTAGCCCTGTGGCCGCACTCTGGCCGCCGTGACCCTTGACCTTGCGTGATCGTTTCAGCCCGGCCCATTTCTAACATGGCGTCTGTAAACAAAAAAAGGAAAGTTGACCGCGAGGGCCGCCGCTTCCAGGACAAGTGGAAATTTGAGTATTTTTTCACTGAAATACGAAACAACTGTGTCTGCCTAATTTGCCAAGAGACTGTGGCTGTTTTCAAGGAATTCAACATCAAGAGGCACTACCAGACGAAACATGCTAGCTACGACAAGCTAACTGGGAACAAACGCGGTGAAAAAGTGAAGCAACTGGAAGCTGTTTTAACGGCACAGCAAAGCTTTTGCACAAGAGTCCGTGAGTCAAATGAAAATGCCACAAAGGCAAGCTACGAAGTGGCAACGCTGATTGCAAAGCACTGCAAACCTTTCACTGAGGGTGAATTTATTAAAGACTGTGTAATGAAAATGGTTGAGAAAATTTTGTCCCGCGAAGAAGCAAGAGTTTGCCAATATTTGCCTGGCTCGTAATACTGTGGTACGGAGAATTGAAGACATTTCATTAGATATTAAGAGACAGTTAGAGGCAAAAGGAACTGAGTTTGACTTTTTCTCGTTAGCGTGCGATGAAAGCACGGATGCGTCCGACACCGCTCAGCGGTGCCACAATTAAATGATCCTGTTTGGCTGGCTGATTTGGGATTTTTAGTTGACATAACGCGACATCTGAATGCGCTGAACACAAGCCTTCAAGGGCAAAATGCAGTGGTAAGCCAACTGTATTCACACATCAAAGCCTTTCGGACCAAGCTGCTACTTTTCCAAAGACACCTGTCACAGGCGCAGCCCAATACCGCACATTTCCCGTCGCTGCAGGAAATTGTGACCAGTTTCCCACAGATCAATATCAGTGCGCAAATGACAAAGTATGCAGCAGACATCTCATCTCTGGTTGAGGAGTTTCAGCAGCGCTTTCGGGACTTTGCAGCTATTGAAAAGGAGATCACGCTTTTTTCCTCTCCTTTCTCCGTGGACCCTGATGACGCTCCAGACCACCTGCAACTGGAGCTCATTGAGCTGCAGTGTGACGCCGAGCATCGCAGTCGGCACCAACAGCTCCCTCTTGTCAACTTCTACCGCCAGCTGGATGAAGGCAGGTTCCAAGCAATTCGGACATTTGCTAAGAAAATGCTGAGCTTGTTTGGCTCCACATACATGTGCGAGAAGACATTCTCCGTTATGAACATTAACAAGAGCCGCATGAGGACGAGACTGAGTGACTCTCACCTGCGTGACGTCTTGCGCATCAAAACCACTGCTCTTGAGCCAGACATGGACTACATACTGCAGTCAAGATCCCAGTATCACCCTTCACATTAGTGCAGGCAAGACCTTTGTTAAATCCTCTGAGTTGAATAAATTCTTAAATCTCAGTTAATTAATTTTTTTGTGATGGTCAAAATCACAGTTTGAATATGCAGTGATCATTGTTTTGTTTTCAGCACTTTTCCTACAGTGAGCATATAATAGTGAATAATATGTAATGTTTCACATGAACTTAGATATCCTTTATAGTTTTCTTAATTTTTTGTGGTTTGTGATTTCGGTAAAAACCTAAATGTAAAAAAAAATGTAAAAGTAAAAGTATGCCATTTGTAATTAAAAAAAATCCCAAAAAGTTCATTTGTATTTAATGTTAATGGTTCAAAGAATGTCAGGCTAAATAGTCGGCCCCCACACATTTTCACCTTACCAAATCTGGCCCTCTTTGCAAAAAGTTTGGACACCCCTGCATTAGAGCATGTCGGGTCGCAGGCGAGTAGCGAGTCTGCTAGTATGGATGTGGAGTCGTTAATGCTAGACTTAACTGGCACTAGGCTGGACTGCTACAACACACATAGTGTGTGGATTGCAGTCACCTAGACTAAGTATACTGTTTCAATAAGATTTCTGCTGAGGTGGTGTTGATTAAGGAAAGTAGCCATGCCTCCTTAATTGGTTGGATTAGTGATATAGTACGTAGGCCAGTGGTCCCCAACCTTTTGATCACCGCAACACTGATGTTTAGATTTATATTGCGGACCGGGGGTGGGGGGCCTGATGGCTGCTCTAAAAAAACACATCATCCTTCTCACTACGCCTCAGGTTTATATTGAATGATACTGCAGATTAAGGGAGGGGGGGGGGGGGGTTCTGGCTGCTCTAAAAACCACATCACAAACGTATGAACTGTTATGCTCATTTGCGAGGCTTTCTGTCACTGATGTACTTTTTGTCAACGCCTTAGATTTATATTGCGGACCGGGGGGGCTGATGGCTGCTCTAAAAACCACATCATCCTTCTCACTACGCCACAGGTTTATATTGAATTTTACTGCAGATTAAGGGGAGGGGGGGGCGGGGGGGGGGGGGGGGGGTTGCTGGCTGCTCTAAAAACCACATCACAAACGTATGTACTGTTATGCTCATTTGCGAGGCTTTCTGTCACTGATGTACTTTTTGTCAACGCCTTAGATTTATATTGCGGACCAGAAGGGGGCGGGCTGGCTGCTCTAAAAACACATCACAAACGTATGAACTGTTATGCTCATTTGCGAGGCTTTCTGTCACTGATGTACTTTTTATCCACTTTTTTGTCACGCGAGGAGAAGGAAGGGGAGTGGAGCGAGCTTGCTGTGCACTTTATGGTAGATCCGGGAAGAAGAGCATTGCTGAGAACTTTCACTTTTCTGGGAGAGGCAGAGGCAATACTTTCACCGACAGCACCTTTATTCTTTGCGGCAATACTTGCCTGCCAAAAAATAAAAGTCACAATGTCGCAATCAAGTGGCCGAGACCGTGCTAAATATTGTGCTGACAATGCTGCGCTATCGTTAGCTTAGCACAGTAACTACGGTTCAACAGGAGGGTTTACTACCTAGGTTTTGTATTGTAGTCAATGGAGTTTGCGCGAAAGTGCATCGGGTGACGCGATGGACGCGAATTGAACAACGCGAATGGCCGCGCGCGGTCACGAAAAGCGAAAATTCACCTTTCGCGCAATATTAAAATGTTTTAACTTTTTTCGCGTCGCGACAGCCAATCAACTTCGAGAACATTCAACGGCTCACGCAGGGGGCAGGAATAAATAATGGCGGCCACTTTTCAGTCACCGGGAGCGATCCAACACGGCCAGCTGAGCTTTCAATACAAAACAGAGCCAAGCAAGAGCACTCACTTGGCTTGTAGAAAGGCGGAAGCGAGAACTTGGGACAACTGGTATGTGCAAAGTTTGCTTCACTTAACAGCTGTTCAACCGTAGTTACTGCGCTAAGCTAACGATAGCGCAGCATTGTTAGCACAATATTTAGCAGGTCTCGGCCACATAATTGCGACATTAAAACTTTTGGCGCCGCCTCTGGCCGCTGTTGATATTACATACACAGTGAGAAGGATGATGTGTTAGTGAGAAGGATGATGTGTTTTTTAAGCAGCCCCCCCCCCCTCCCCCCGTTCACAATATAAATCTAAGGCGTTGACCGGTCCGTGGTGATCAAAAGGTGGGACCACTGCCTTAGACTGTCCACAAAAAAGTCCATCCTGAAATGTGCAGTGTTGTCACAGCAAAATGCCACAGGTGTCAAACGCATTGAGGAAGCGTGCATTTTGAATGCTGACAGCAGGAATGCCAACCAGATCTGTTGCTCATGCACCAAATGCTAATTTCTCCACCATAAGCTGTCTCCAAAGGTGTTCCTCGTAGAATATGGGCAGTGCATCTAACCGGCCTCACAACCGCAGACTACGTGTAACCACACCATTGGATTTTTTTTTTTTTTTTTACACTTATTTATTTATTTTTACACTTACTAAGTTTTGATTTGTAAGGGGCATGCCTTTTTTTTTCCACAAAAATAGCATGTGGACAACTGCTATTTTTTTAAGCTAACTATAAACTGTATAGCTTTTATTGTATGAAATAAGATGAACTAAAGAAAAAACTAAAACAAGATTCATTCTCATTTCATAGTACCAACATATGTTAAAAACTGTTGCCCAAATAAAAAATATAAAGTTATGAAAATCAATTTTTTCAAGTGAGCAGCTAAATCGATAATATGGGGGAAGGTATGGGGACAACGTGCGCTAGATGATTCATCTCTTGAGCATAACGGGAGCATTGTCACTCACAATTGTTTGTAACATATTATTTAGTACAGTAGCGACAGTATTTTCATTAATTTACATGTATGTGAATATGTGTGTGTGAATTTCTTTGGAGTTTGCATACATTGTTTTGGATTTCATTGTTTGGAATCTTCTTTAGTTTTATTTTGTTTCATGGACATGTTGAAGATTTGTGTTATGTTGATTATGGACCATTTGCTTTATGTTCTGTATAAATACTTTTTCTTGGTTAGCTAATTTATTTCCAGCAGTGCACACAACTGGTACACAGGTAGCATGCATGACAGAATTTACTGATGTGTCTGAGAGTTGCATGCCTGATTGCACACATTTGCGTCCCTACCTATTTTCATTCAAGATGTGCCATGGATTGAAGCACAGTTACATGTGGTGCAAAGTTGAACACTCTTATCCCTAGCTAATTTTCAGTCATCTTTTATTTAATAAATATGAAAAGAGCATGAGAATGTAGGGCAAGATATTGCTAATGTAAGCGCTGGACTGAAAGGAGGTGTTCCCGAGGTGATTACATTAGTGGTGTAGTAAGGGCTTGTCGACTGTTCCGCTCCCAACGACAGTAAGAGCTAGCACACTTTGTGGCATGCTTGCGGCCAAACAAGTACAAGTGCTGTGTTTCCTTCCCGTCGATATGTGTAAGGGAATAGCCCACGTACGACATGCTATGCTAGACTAACAAACAATCTAACTGTCAACGTCGGAGTGTACTGAATCTTGCCAAAGTTGTATTTCGCCCTTAAAAATCTGTATATAATCTCACACAGAGTGTGTAGCGTGTGCACAAGATCAAAACAAAACAAAACATGGCATACAGAACGTTAGCAATTTATTCTTCTTCAAATTGCAAACCATTATCATCTTGACAATGATTTTTGTTATAGAACCAAACTTAATAGCACAATAAGAACAGGTTGCAAAAATGCACAGAAATCTCCTTTGTTGCAAAAAACAAAGAGCTTTGAATTAGTAGTTTACAGTGATTTTTACCCTGCATCGCTTAAGAGATGCTTGCCATGAAAATTGCTGCATAACTTTGGCTTCCATCAGCATGAACCGAAGGAAAAAGTCAAGTGCGCATATGTGGCCATGCTTTACCTTGTCATAATGCATCAGTCAGTCACCCATTCTCTGCTTCAACACACTTGCTCTCTTTCCCTGCCAATCAGCGCCGGACACCACAGCAGCTGCTAATCACCTGCACAGTATATAACTCCGCCCCTTCCTCACTCAACTTGCCAGATTGTCCCTATGTGCACGCCGAGCCTTCCAGCACTTTTTCCTGCCAGATTACCCATGATTTGACTCTGCCCGTTCCTGACCCTCCGATTGTCTGCCGCCTGGATCTGATATTTGGTACTGCGACCCTGCCCGAACTCGACCACCTGTTAGCTTGCCGATATAGTCTCCCTGCTCGAGTCCCCGCCTCATCTGTTCCACCTCGACCGATCGCACGCCACACCCCAGCTTCCCTGACAGCCTTCCCACAGCGACCCACTCTCGACAGTTTCCACCCCAGCAAGTATTTTCCTCTAAATAAACATTCTGTCACTAAATCACCGACCTGTGTGTGCTCTTGGGTCCTCCATTCAGCAGCCATGTCATATGAGCCTTTTGAAACAAGAGCTCAGATATATACTTCAATTATTAATTCACAAAGTTTTAACCTTTTAAAATGTTTTTGAGGTCGCTGACCAGTTCAGAATTTAAAACTAATCTATTTGTTTTAATGAATATTTTTTTAATAAGCTTTTATTTTGTGAGGGCTACTTTCAGAGGAAAATGCACACTCACTTTCCAACACGCTCTCTGGCAGAACAGATTGCAAGGTACAACATACAGATGGAAGACTGGTTTTAATGAAAGAAAGGGTGCGTATCAAATACTATGTCCCGGTACACATGTGAGTAACCCAAGAAAAAAATTATGTGCACCCCTGTTTATTTGAATTCAGTATATTCCTTAACAGCGAAGTGAAACTGTGCTGTCCCCACTGAGACAAGTGTAAGCTTAGTCTGAGCTAGACAGCAAGGTAAACTCTGAAACAATGATAAAAGATGTCCTCATAGCAATTTGTAGCTTTGAATGCACGTTTGCATCAACATCAGCAGAGTGAAACTATAAATGAATTTAACAAAAATCAGACATGTTCTCCGACAGCACACATTCAGCAGGTGCAAAACTTAAATTAGCTGACAATTCACCAGCAATGACCTTAAACTAACATCATACATCACTTTCGAATGCACCTTAACAATTTAACAAACAACGTTATCCATACAGGCGTTGCCCCGTCGGAGTTTACGCGTCTTAGTGGGCATAGACTTGAAGCACGTTCTTTTCCCTCTTCTCCAACTGTGTAACCCTCACGGTCGCAAGCTCACCATTCTACCTGTTTACACAGCTTGCAGCAAAATAAAAGCATAGCTTCAAAACAGGAGTCGCCTAGAACAAATTAAATGTAACTTTCTTAAAAGGCAGAACAGATACATTTAAACTCACGGCTGTGGGAAAGTGACAAGACTGTTTTCAAGCAGCGCAAGCTTGATGATCTCAAACGTGCTGCGTGGTGTTGACACAGCACAGCACATAGTACGGAAGCCGACAGAAAACGTATCGAGTCTAGTGTCTGCTTCACGTCTAGTGAAGATGTTTCATCAGATACAACAGGACATAGAAATAACGTATTGTGATACTTCTGCCACAAACGCCCGACACACAGGTCTTCTTCACTTAACATATCAGAGCCAAAGCCAAAATTGTAGAAAAGCAAGGGCATTTGGTTTTGGATATGCCAGGAGTCCAACAAAATTGAAGGGCCTTTCATAATAAATTAAAAAAAAAAAAAATAGTTGGGAGATTACAATGTTAAAGTCCTTTGAGGTTAATTAAACATTTGTACTTAAGAGTTAGAACATCCCTCTGTCATTTTGTCTAACGTATGTCTCGGTAAAGGGAGGAAGCTAAAGCCAGATGATGTTGCAGAGGACAACCTTGACCCCTAGCCACTCTGTGAAGCACGATGTGATAATGAGAGCTTGGGGAATGCTCCAAGACACAAGGCAGGCTGGCCTGATTCCAACTCGTGTGCAAGCTGTATAAGGATGCCGCCTGCCTACTTCAGATGGACAAGTGTGTGGTAATTTGGCATTTAGTTTGATTTTTTTTTTCAATCAGATGCTGTTGCTTGTTAAGCTCAGCAATGTCTAATTTTCTAATATACTGTATACACATGAGAGGGGTGCATGCAAACTCCACAAAGGAAGACTAAGGGGAGCTGGAATTGAACTCGGGATATTTGAGAATTGTGAATTCAGTTAAAAAAATAAATAAAAAGAACTATGAATTAAATTAGTTTATTTTAAAATCTAAAACTCTGGACTTGTTCACAGAAAATGCCATATCAAGTACAGCATGTTCAACAAAAATCTGACTGCACTAAAAAACATTCCTGAAATAAAAAAAATATTGAATTGTAATTTATGCTAGCGTGATAGAAAAACATGTTAAGACAATCCTATGTGATGGTTTTGTACTTACACAATCATGAGTGGAAACCTAACGTATACTTTGAAATAGAAGAAGAACAACCTGTCCTTTATCTGGAGGTGGTAGTAAATAAACTGCTTTACTCTGCAAAGGAGTTTATTGCACAAAAAGAAGTTTCCACATTGACAGCCCAAAAAAAAATTAAAGTCACCTTGTTGCAGTGGATGATAGTATTTCCAGACAGCCATGAAAACAAAGTCCCACATTTACCCTTCTTTAGTTTGCTTTACCATCAGGTGGAATCCTTCTAAATTTGCATTTGGTCAGGTTGGTCCTTCAACTTCATTCAGTGGTGCAGCTGTTACCAGGGACCTTTTACCTACCTTTTGTCATGGTGTCAGCATATGTTAATTGTCCAATAAATGATGGCATTCACAAATCACAATATATCTGCTGCGGCACTTGGGATTGTTTATTATGACTGCTTGAAGTTAGATGGGTTGCAACTCTCTCAACTGTGTGTTAGGTGGGAGTGTATGTGGGTGTGGGTGAATGCGTGTGTAGGAGTGTGTATGTGTGTTGGGGGTGTGCGTGTGAGTGTAAGTGTGTAGGCGTGTGAGTTTTTGTACAACCTGTATATGTGGACAATCTGCCTGAATACATACTTACATTATGTGGACTTAAGGATTTGTTGGGGCAGTTTTATTGTCCCCCAAAGTCGAGTAATAAAGAACAGAGGTCCCCAACTACCGGATCGTGGATCAGCTGGTACCAGGCCCCACCTGAAATAAGGATATTTTGGAACTAATTTAGTTTATCTTCTAACTTGTTCTTCTTCTTCTCCTTTTGGATTTTTCCCTTTCAGGTGTCGCCGCAGCGAATCACCTGCCTCCATCTAAGCCTGTCTAATGTATCCTCTTCTCTCACTTCAACGACTTTCATGTCCTCTTTCACTGTATCTATGAACCTTCTCTTTGGTCTTCCTTGGAACTCCTGCCTGGCAATTCTCAACATGTCCGAACCATCTCAGTATGGCCTCTCTGACTTTATCTCCCAAAATTCCAACATGTGCTGTCTCTCTGATGTATTAGTTTCTGACCCTATCCATCTTGGTCATTCCCAAAGAGAACCTCAGCAACTTCATCTCTGCTAACCTCCAGCACTGCCTCTTGTCTTTTCCTCAACAGCACTGTCACCAGGCCAAACAACATTGCTGGTCTCACCACAGTCCTGTACACTTTTCCTTTCAATTTAGCTGAAATCTATCAGCACACATTACTCCTGACAGTTTAATTCACTCGTTCCAGCCTGCCTGCTGATGCTTTTCCACACTGTCCATTGCTTTGGACAGTTGATGCAGTGGATCCCCGTGTTACAGCGTCCCTGGCTTACGTGTTTTTTCATCGTGCGATGTGGAATGTTTTTTCATCCCCTCTTTAGGGTATTTTCTCAGCTTTGCGACAAAAACTGTCATGACCCTCAGGGATTGGCTGTATTTGTTTTGTTTTGCCTCAATCTGCTGGAGATTTTAGGTAATTACATTATTTACTATTGCCGTCAAGCTGCTTCCATGCAACGCGTCACTATAATACTGGTCTTCTATTGGTCGCCGTCTCCTCACGGAGATGCTGGTCTGTTATTGGTCGGCCTCACTTGTTTCATAATGGCGGAACGGAAAAGCTTTGTTCGATTGTGAGTGGTTACAAAGCCGTATTTATAGTGCTGTTAAGAAACATTAAAAAACAAAAACAGCATTTTTTTTTTTTTATTTAAACTTGAATATGGGCACATTTGACCTGCAATGTAAACGGAGGTTCAACATAATGTTGTGATGTACTTTCAAACCGGAAGCTTCATGAATAAAACTCTGATAATATTTACAAACAGATCGTCCGTCTGCAATCTCATCTAGGCAATAAAAGAAAAGGCAGACAAATGAGCAAGTGCACAAGGTGTCGGTGTTACACCCAGCCTAGGGGAACTGGGATATAACATGTGTGCTTCCCGTCCGTACCCTCACCACCAGAAAAAGCCCGTGAAACTAAAGTTGTTGAGAACAAAAACAGCAGCTTTTATTTTCTTCGGAGGGAGAGCAAACAAACAAAATAACAAACAAAAGACCATCTGAATTCCTAACTAACTAGCCAAACAAAAAAGGAAACGAATGACAATTGGCTTACTAACTACCTAACGCAAAAACAGGAGAAAAAGGGTTAAACAAAAACGGCGTCTCCCTCCTACTACTGCTGCTCAATCCACAGATTCTCATAAACACAGCGAGCAACACAGATGCACACGAACAATTTCTGAGGTGGCGTTTTCTGGCGGTGGGATGACCGGAGAGAGAGAGCGAGAGCTTGATCCGTGGACTGTTTAAATAGGGTGGCAAATCAGGAGAGCCAGCCAATGGGATGACACCACCTGCACATAATTGACACACTCCAACCAAAAGGCACTCATGTACACTCACCCACTCACACACACACAAACTAAAGAGAACACAGCAGAACATACGAAAACTACATATGACCCACGGGTCATAACAGTCGGAATGCACGACGACGGCGGGTATATTCTTTCTGCTTAATTAAGCTTACTGCTTAATTCAAAGTGGAATGGGTTAGCCATGGGTCCCAAGATTCCTAGTGATATAGAGAGGTAAGAAGATGATTGATATGGAAACGAAGCTGAATATAATCAAGAAATACAAAGTTAGCCTAGCCTAGGATATCCTTACTAATAAATCCTTTCTATATTTATTACTAATGATGTTTTCTGATTGTATACATGGATATTATATATATATATATATATATATATATATATATATATATATATATATATATATATATATATATATATATATATATATATATATATATACGCATCACCTTTTCATCACCTCTGTTTCCTGCAGCAACATGCCCATTGCAGTCTGAACCAATAACATCTCCCTCATTTCTAGTGATGCTTTGCTTACTTCATCAAAGTCCAACCAGAAGTTGTCTTTCTCCTGGAACTCACATCCTATCTGTGGGGCATACGCACTAACACCATTGAGCAACTCACATTCTATTTCTAGCTTTAGACTCATCACTCTATGGGACACTTTTTTAACCTTACATTAAACACACTAACATTGATGTAGGCTAGCTGCTAACGTGAACCCCACCAAAAAAAGTTTTTGAAACAACCCTAACCTAGCAGACTGAACTTATATTTGAATATTAACATTGAAATTGTGAAATGCACTAACCATTTTTGCCTACAGCATAAACAATGCATCACTATGCTGTGGAGTTAAATTAGAAATGAATTAAAATACAAACACATATTAAAGTATGTATCTTGTCTTTAATGTGTATTGAATTGTAAACCTTTAAATTATTTGTGTTGGTTTTATGCTTAAACCAACCTTTCTGATGTGTACGTTTAGAATGGCAAATCCATAGTTACAATTATGGTGGTGAAAGTATTGCAAACGTAATGCAATAGTAGTGTAATGCATTGCATTTTAAACAGTAATAGTGTAATGTAACTAATTACTTTGAAATGACAGAAATAAGTAATAAATAACGCATTACAGTTTTGAAGTAACTTGCCCATCACCTCTCACTCATCCGTAATGTTCTCTCTGACATACAAGCATCAAGGTACGGTTCTCAATGATTTCCGCAAAATTAAATTGGAAATAATGGAAGTGTGAGTGTTATTGACATACACATAAATAGCAGAGTAACAAGAATGAAAAAAAAAGTGTCAATAAATTTAGGGAAACCGGCAACATCACAAGCCATGTATTTGTTTCAACACATCACGAGTGTGGGCCATTGTCTCCCCATCCTGTGTAACTGTGTTAAAAGGTGGACAACACACTCAGAAAGTGCTCTGGGAGAGACCAGCATCAACTTTCACATGATGCTGAACTGATTCAGGAGCAACGTTCTACAGAAATCAAAGGAAAATTGTCAGACGTTGCAGAACAATTCCTTCTTGTAACCTAGTCCAGGTTAGCCCTGAGATCAGACCTTGGCAAATTATGGCCCGCATGCAAGATTTGATCCATAACACAAGTTACTAGTATAACAAAGTATTGCTGTATACTACACATTCAAAATGAATGTATACTTGTCTAATTTTTACAGTGCTGTTTTTTTGTTTACAATTTTCATGATGTATGCCTGTTGTTTATGCCTGCACGTTTTGCAGTTTAGTGTAAAGATATATTAGTGTTTTCCATTCAGCTTTAGTAGCTTTCCAACTGCACAAGCCACTGGAAGATACAGTAGATTCCACCTGTCCTGGTGTACTTTCTGCTAAAAGAACAATTTTGTGTCTCTAGTCACTTGTCATAAACACTGTACCTTAAAAGAGACTTTTAAAACAAACAGAAAAGTTCCTCATAATGTGAAACACTTTGGCCTTGAAGCTTTACAGACTGTTGAAATTTAAGGATGTCTTCACCAGTGGAGAAATTCAGTGTAGTGGTTAAAATGTCCTGAGGATGGGCTGAAAGAATAAACACATTGACAGCCAGGAGTTTTGCTTTGATTTGTTTGTACCCACTTCAAACAATACAGCAGAGAAAAATCCACTGGGACGAAAGAGCATTTCTGACGTTTTTCTCACCGGATCATTGAAAGCTGTTGTGTTGCGATGAAAGTCACAATTTGGAAGCCATTTGATGACATTGAGCTGCCAGTATACTTCCGCCTCAGGTTCCCAAGTCACAGCTTCTGCTTCAAAATGTTCTGCCTTTGTGTTACTTGCTTTTTTTGTGACAGTGACACATGGAAAACATGAAATTAAACTACAATCACCATTAGCACAGTGATAAAAAGAAGACACTCTTAGTAGAGATAAAGTTCAAATAGAACAAAACACAGAGCAAACAATAAAGAAAAATACTTGCCAAGAACCAACCAAATTAGATTTCCCAATACAGTATATCCTGGGGAAACATCAATACAACCAATTAAAATGAAATACATCATTTTCAAATGAAATGATTGTGCTGCACCGTTTACTTGCAAAATTACCAATTTGACGTGACACACAATGACATACAATGACTGCCAGTATGGGACCACATAATCCATGTGGCAATTCTGCGAGTGTCGGTATGCCGTACCCATGTTAAAATGCAAATATCATTCATTAATGATGCATAACAGTCGTTATGACCAATATAATTGTGGCATACACGTATATAACTTTAAAACAACAACTTCAAATGTAATACTCTTTTTAAATTCTGTCAAAAATATACCAAGTACAACACCACTGTTAAACATAAAACATTAACATTATAATTAATCATACAACATTTCAAATGAAAAAATTCTGCTCTTTTTTATACAATACAAAATCATCTTGTGGGGTCAAACCCAGAACCGGCCCTCGGGTCGTATGTTTGGCACTCCTGGTTTAAAGGATGCATGAAATAAATATTTCATTCTGCAGAGTGGTGTGTTCGATGAATCATACATTACTCCGCACACAAATAATGAACAAGTTGAGGTACTGCAAGAGCAAAAAATTACAAGTACATAATTTGTAGCTTTGCTACCAACAGCCTTGTTTTATGGACTACTTCAGACACATGAGCCTGCCCCAAAATAGTCAAACAAACAAAACAAAATAATAGTTACATCACAATAATTACCAAATTCCCCAGTGTATAGGATGTTTAGGATGAAGTTTAGGGTCAAATTCTGGTATTTTCTATTTGTAAAGGATGCATCAAGAGTGTGGCAACAATGTAAAAACAGTAGCAAAAACAAAATAAATCTTGGGCTTCAATGGGTTAAACTATGGGCATTATACGTGATACTGCCAAAACTTAAAACGATTGATAATAATTTTAAATTATTTGTCCGCAAAGTTTCATTAAGTCCACCAAGTGCCACATCGGTATGGCATGTTGGTGACAGGTTAGGGAAGCTGAATCCAAAATGCAGAGGCAGGATATGAGATGTGCTCAACAAAAACATTTTTTACTCGCAGAAGATGGGCGAAAACGCGAAAAACACCGGATCAAAAGTAACGACAGAAATCTAAAACAAAACTCACGGGTTGAACAATGACAGAAAGATAGTTAATTTGCGGAAATGGCACACGCGCTGCGGACAGGAAAAAACAGCGATGTTAAACAGAGACATTAGACAACTAAATAACTAAACTGACATTTTAATGGTCAAAAATTACGCAAACGCAAAACAGCTGGACGCAACGAGAGGCACCGTGGAGGAGACACGAGAGATGGAACACGCGACCCCGACAGCCTCGCTGAAGTTTCCGAGACCGTACATTTTTCTGTGGATTTCCTGATAGCGAGCAACGCCGTTCTCAGGCTACCGGAGTTTTGGGAGTGCGCCGCAGCAACATGGTTTGCGCAAACGGAGGCTCAGTTCGCTCTCCGTGAGATTACGGACGACGCCACGGACGAGCTGTTCCTGCGTCAGCTGCCTCCGCACATGCAAACAGCTCTCGCTGGCACGTCGATTATGCAGCCGCGTGCGCTAGCGGAGGAGGTGGATCGCTTCTTCTTGGCCACCCAGCGTTACGCTCCTGAAGCGACGACCCGGCACGGACATTTGCTCTCTCGGCTGCGACCGCGACGCCTGGCAGGGCTCGCGCAACTCCGGTCACCCGAGAAGCCGCGGGTTGGTGTTACTTTCACGCACGTTTAGGGCCCAAAGCTAAAAGGTGCCGTGCCCCTTGCACGTAACAACGGCGGGAAACCCCACAGCCTGTGTTCAGTCGCAGCCGTGAGTGCAGGTGTGGAAGGCAGGCTGCTTTTCGTCAACGACATTCTGTCAGGGCGCAATTTTCTTTGTGACACCGGCGCCCATTGGAGCGTTTTGCCTGCCACGGCAGAGGATGCTGCGGGCGGCGCTTGTAGTCCGACCTTGTCGGCTGCCAACGAAGTCCCCATCCGCACGTTTGGCACTAAGACTGTAGATTTGTGCTTTGGAGGTTGACAATTCACATGGAACTTTGTCACGCCGGATATCGCTTTCCCGTTGCTTGGTGCTGATTTTTTCTTCGCTCATGGATTGCTCGTGGACCTGAGGAATGGTGGACGCTGTGACTTTCTCCTCAATCGCATGTATCCGCGATACAGGGCGGTACAAAGGTCTTTCTAGCTTGCTCTCCGAGGACGTGTATTTGCGGTTTCTGAGCGAGTTTCCGTCCCTGACCGAACCCACCTTTTCGACCACCGAGACTAGACACGGAGTCGAGCACCACATCGAGACCAACAGGCCTCCGGTCCACGCCCGGGCCCGTCGGCTTAACCCGGACAAGTTGTCTGCTGCCAAGTCCGAATTCTCTAACATGGAGCACCTTGGCCCTTGTCCCTGGGCCTCTCCTCTTCACATGGTCCCCAAGGCGGGTGGTAGTTGGCGCCCATGTGGGGACTATTGCCGTTCTAACGATGCCACCACCACCGAGCGTTGTCCGGTCCCACACATACAGGATTTTTCCGCCCACCTGGCAGGTAAATACCTGTTTTCCAAGGTGGACTTGGTGAGGGGCTATCACCAAGTGCCGGTACACCCCGCGGACATCCCAAAGACTGCTGTGATCACACCATTTGGATTGTTTGAGTTCCTCAGGATGCCTTTTGGACTGAAAAATGCAGCTCAATCTTTTCTACGGTTGATGGACTCTGTGCTCAGGGACATGCCTTTTGTTTTTGTTTACTTGGATGATGTCCTCGTGGCCAGCTCCTCAGTTGAGGAGCACCTGGTTCACCTGAGGGACCTCTTCACCAGGCTCAGTCAGCATGGCATGATCATTAATCTGTCGAAGTGTGTATTTGGCATGACGTCCATCCAGTTCCTTGGACACCTGATCGATAAGGGGGGGGCTGTCCCTCTTTCGGCAAAGGTGGAAGCGGTTTCCACCTTTCCTCAGCCACGTACGACCCAGCGTCTTCGCGAGTTCCTTGGGATGGTGACCTTCTACCACAGGTTCATTCGCCGGGCGGCGCACGTCATGCACTCCCTGTACGAGGCACTCAAGGGTAAATCGGCCAACCGCGACATTGACTGGACTGAGGAGAGGACACGAAAGCTGCGTTGTGCCAGGCCGCCATGCTGGCACATCCATGTCCAGGCATTCCGATCGCCCTCACGACTGACGCGTCCAACGTTTCGGTGGGAGCTGTCCTTGAGCAGTTGGTCGATGGCGCTTTGCAACCGCTCGCATTTTTCAGCCGTCAGCTTGTCCCCAGGAAACGTAAATACAGCACTTTCGACAGGGAGCTACTTGCTGTTTGGCTGGCTAGTCGTCATATCTGTTTTTTCCTGGAAGACCGTGAGTTCACAGTCTTTGTCGACCACAAGCCACTCACGTTCTCTATGTCCAAGGTGGCCGAGCCGTGGTCAGCCCACCAGCAGCGCCACCTGTCGTCTTTATACACCACTGACATTCGACACATCTCTGGCAAGTCCAATGTGGTCGCCGACTGCCTTTCTAGGCCCTCCATCTGTACGGTTTGGACTATCTAGGTTTGGACTATGCACGCATGGGTGGTGTCCAGTCTTCCGATCAAAATGTGCGGCCGCTCGAACGTTCAGACACGGGCTTACGACTGGAGCAGGTGGCAGTCGGCGATGTCGGCGGTGCATGCTGTGGTGTGACACTTCGAGTGTGGCTTGCCAACGCGCGAAAGTTCATCGTCATACCAGTGCGCCTTTGGAGTTGTTTGTTGTCCCCGAGAGGAAATTCGACCATGTTCATCTCGCCCTTCTGGGCCCTCTTCCTCCTTCTCGGGGTTGCACATATCTCCTGACAATGGTGGACAGGACGACCCGCTGGCCAGAAGCCATGCCCCTCGTCTCCACGTCCACATCGGATGTGGCTCGAGCATTCATTGGAACGTGGGTGGCCCATTTTGGACCTACGATGGACCTCTCTTCGGACAGAGGTGCGCAGTTCACCTCTGAACTCTGGAATATGGTTGCGGAGGGCATTGGTGTCAAGCTGCATCGCACAACTGCGTACCACCGCAAGCTTGTGTGAGAGATTCTACCGCTCATTTAAAGCCGCCTTGCGTGCGAGTTTATCAGACAATAACTGGGTCGACAGGCTTCCCTGGGTCATGCTGGGCCTCAGGACTGCCCCCAAGGAGGATCTTCAGTGCTCGTGTGCTGAGCTTGTCTACGGTCAGAAGTTGAGGGTTCCTGGCGATTTCATCCCAGAGGCTACACGTCCCTGGTCCCCGTCCGGACAGAGGTTTTCTCTGTCGCGAGCCGCTGACTCATTCTTACCCTTTCCTACTTCACAGCATGGCACGCCTGGGTCCCGGGTGCCTCACTGCCTACGCTCGGCCGAGTTCGTCTACGTCTGCCATGATGCCCACTGAGGTCCACTGCGCCCCCTCTATGATGGGCCTTTTAAGGTCCTCGGGCAGGGGGACAAATCGCTTGTCCTGGACATGGGCGGCCGACCCGACTGTATCAATTGACAGATTGAAGCCGGCTCACATGGACATTTCCAGAACGGTGGATTTGGCTGGGAGGCCTCATTGAGGTCCCCCGCCTAAGCCCCCTTCTTTGGACGCAGCCGGACCCGTTTTGTTTGACCTGGTCCCTCCTGACGTTGGTTCAGTGGATTGTTCTTCGGCAACCCCCCTTTCCTCTTGCACGCCTGAGGTTGTTAAGCATAGCGGACGAGTCGTTTTTTTCTTCTTTTCTTTTTTCTTTCTTTAATATATTTAAGGACTTCCAACATTAAACATGGTGGCTCAATATAGCACCAACTTCCTGCAGCGAGCGTCCACTTACGTCATGTTCTAAGTGAGGCCTCTAGATGGCGATCTTGGGACTCGATTTGCTATTGCAGCTGTCTAACAGAATTATGTGCCCGTACAAAATATGTCATTGCACGATGCACAGAAGCCTTCAACTGTTCAAGAGAATGCCCAGCGCCTTAGGGCTCAGACAGAGATGAAGTCTGCCTGCCGACACATGTTAGCTAAATTCTAATTGGCTAAAAACTCTACACTAAAACTGCAGTCCTTGTAGGGGTGTAACCATATGGATATAATATGACATGAAAAGAAAAGACTAAGGAGAATAATGTTATATGTAAAATGTATATATCTAGTAACAATAAATTTAAAATGAAATTGACTTTTATTATAGTTATTATAATTATTATAGTTTATTGTCAGAGCCCACCACTCCAGTTACCTCATTTTTGACCTCACCATACCTGCTTGCATCCCCTGCCAATCAGCCAAACCACCACAGCTCAGCATTTAACCCTCCAGCACTCGCCAGATTATCTTGTCCTGTTATGCCGAGCCTTCCAGCACTCTTTTCTGCCAGTCCACACGTTCATCAACCGAGCCTGACTCTGACCTCCCACCTGCCTGCCGTCCAGGTTTGCATGCTCGTGCCTCAACAAGAATGGCTCGTTCCTCTACTAGGCTTGATCCTGAATCACCACCAAAATTGCCATATTGTTTTCATTCTGCCAACTTGCAATCTTCTGGCAAGCAATAAACAAACCTTATCAGCGCTCACCTGTCTGTGCGTGCTCTTGGTTCCTCTCTACACACATTATAGTTATGATGCCAGGTTATATTAGGCCAGAAGAGAAGGCCTCTTCTCTCTCTCTCTCTCTCTCTCTCTCTCTCTCTCTCTGTGTATATATATATATATATATATATATATATATATATATATATATATATATATATATACAATTTTTTTTTAGACCAGGGGTTTTAAAACCATAATCACAAGTTTACAAGTGTATTCCATTTTTCATCATGAGCCATATATATATATATATATATATATATATATATATATATATATATATATATATATATATATATAGACAGTGGAGTGGACCCCCGGGGTTGACTGATCATCTTACGACGTGATCTGCGACATTTTTTCATCTCCTCTTTACGGTATTTTTCCTGCTTTATGACAAAAACCAACTGTCATGACCTTAGGGGTTGGCTGTATTTGTGTTGTTTTGTCTCCATCCTCAGGCCTTTTTAGGTAATTGCTCTTATTTTCTGGTCCCATCAAACTGACTGCGCTGCAACGCGTCACTCAGATGCTGGTTTGCTAATGGTCTGAACATTGGCCGAGCCACAGCTGTACTACATCAAGGGGAATCCAGCTCTGTCCTTTCAGCGGCCATGCATTTAAACCGCCAAAGCTGTGGGCTAGAACCTCTGGTTCGGCTACTACGGCTACGCTCACTGCATCTAGCTAGCTTAGCCTGCATTTAGCCGACCTGACAGTTAAAATATTGGGACAAAATCTCATCTATAAATGTGCAGTCATCTCATCTATAAATGTGCAGTCATAATGCCAGTCAATTAAAACTATGTTTTATTTGGAAACCACCTTAAAAGTTTTTTCATCTGCTCACTGTCGCTTGTTTGTTCGACTGGTTTTGCTGCTGTTGCCGTTTGAAGTGGCATCTCTAATGCATCACTCCTATTCTGCTTATGATTGGCTCATCAGTCACCATGCCTAAAATTAACCAGCGACTACCAATTAGCGAGAGAACAAACAGCCAACTGACATCCAGTCTGAACATGACCGCCAATTGGGAATTGCCAATTTTGGCAATGATGTAAAGGGGGTGCTGCGACTGTCGGACCAGCAAAATAATTGTAAGATTCCCACTTCTTATTAATTAAGTCCTGTGAACAGAATCATTACATCAATTTCCACCACTTCGTTTGATTAGACTATTTGGAGTGTCTGCAACTTAATAAAACAAACGAACCAAAGATCCTAATTGTTCTACCCAAAAACACAAATCATTTTCATTTACCAAAGCGCTGTCGAAATACATGTCCAAATATATCATGGGTTTGTCATAATTGAAAGGATGCTTGTGTTACTGTACTTGGAATTTTACTCCAGGATATGTGTTTGAGCACATTTATTAAAATACTCCTGCAACACAAAAAGTCAGTTTGGCTATAACACCCTGCAATGTAGAGCGCCGTGTCCTAACTTCTCCCTGACTTATTTTTGGCCCTGTCGAGCACAGTTAAACCCACAGATTGTGTACGTGTGTGTGTGTGTGTGTGTATCCGCACGCGCGTGTGTGTAGGCACAGGCATGCATCATTACTGTTTGTGGATTTTATTCTAGGCATGTTTGTGTGAAGGAAGGCATAACCGCACACACGCACACACACAAATTTACACACGCTCACTACTGTCCACTGCACTGCCTTTTCCAAATCAATTCTTACTATCGCCTGAGTGGGCTTTTGTAACTCTCTCATCTGTGTCTTGTTTACTTTCTCTTCCTGCCTAGCCTGCACACAAACCTGCACAAAAACATGACAATAGCGTATCAGGCATAAGAAACAGAAGGCAGAGTTTGTCGCCTGGGTGTGCAACATGTTGTGAAAACATGAAAACACAAATGAAAGGATGTTCACCATGGGTAAGCATCATAGTTCTTGAACTGATTTGATTAGGCAAAATGTTCTACTGTTTTTCTTTCATCAGATGCTATAAAGCTGGGGTGTCAAACACATGGTCCACGGGCCGGATGGGTTTACAAGGAGGTTAATTTGTCCTGCAAGCTGATTTTGTTAAGTGTTTACATAGTGAACTGTAAGAGAGTGTGAGGCTTCAGCAGAGTGACAATTACAATATCAATTCAAACACGTTAATTTGTCTTTTTAACATCTTTTTTTTTGCATGTGTGCAGTCTTGTCATCATTTAATTTAGTGCATAAGAGTCTGGGGTAGTGTAAGATATGAATTTAAATTCAGTTGAGTTAAAAAGACGATGATAACCCTGACAACTTTCTTCCCAGGGGCTAAATTGAGCACCAGATAAACCTGTGCCCTTGCCCTGGCAAGGGCACCTGTTCAACTCTAAAGGTTTTTCTTTGGCACAGTAAAATCCATGTCAACATGTACCGTATTTTCCGCACTATAAGGCACACCAGATTATAAGGCACACCTTCAAAGAAAGGCCTATTTTGTAAAAAGAAAAAAGTTATATATATAAGGCGTAGCGGATTATAAAGCGCACAGAGATTTGAAACTGGAGTACTGGCTGGTGTTGCATTATGCATTCTCTAGCAAGAGTTGCATTATGCATCCACTAGATGGTACTGCACTAAAGGGAATGTATTAAAAACAATCAGTGAAGTTGTCAAACTTTATTCATAGAATATAAACTTTATTAATACAATATAAGCGTTCTCACAACTGCCAAAATGAATAAATAGCTGTTTTATTTTAGTACTATCTGAAGAATGGGGAAAATACCCCTTGATTACATTAAAAAACTGTTTAGATAAATGCCAAAACAAATGAAGTTTAAAAGATAAACAATATATTTTAAGGTTTTTTCTTTTTGTTTGTTTGTTTGTTTGTTTTTTTTAATTCAAAAATTGCTATTTGCAATTGGTATGGGGTTGCTGCGTTTACAAACACACAGATTAGTTTATGCAGTCAGCATCCTTTGACAGCTCTATTTTGGAAGTGCAGTCAGGAAGTTGTTGTGTGTTGTGACTTGTGTTTTCCAAGCAACTAGTAGGAAAAGGTAGAACCGGTATATTTTATTCCTTTGGGGGCGGAACATTGACAACGGTTTATTATTTAACCCCCTCCAAAACTCTTCCCCGTCTCTCTTCGTCCACCTGAGTCCTCAATTCCCAACAATTCAGCTGTTACAATAGCATGAAGGCCTTGCTCATTTAGACGACTCCCTCATTCAGGACTCTTCCAAAAGCAATGACTGTAAGTCTGTGTTGTATCTGTTTTGGACATAACTGTTGTAATATGCTGTTGTAAAGGAACCTGTGTGTGTGTGCGTGTGTGTGTGTGTGTGTGTGTGTGTGTGTGTGTGTGTGTGTGTGTGTGTGTGTGTGTGTGTGTGTGTGGGTGTGTGTGCGTGTGTGTGTGTGTGTGTGTGTGTGTGTGTGTGTGTGTGTGTGTGCATGCACGTGTGTGCATATATGTGCGTGCATATGGGTGTGTGCATGGGGATGGTGTCTTCAAAAGTCTTTGTTCTTTGGAAGCGGAAGGATGTCTGAGCACCAAAATCCCGGCTGATATCTTCTCTTGATGGCCACAACTGGCCTTTTGTTTCTGGTGGAATGTTGTGTCGGAGGATGCCATTAGTTCCTTTTGAAGGTAACAACTAGTCTTGATTTCTCCTGGGCCAATACTATATCTGCTTCATACTGATATCATCTTAGTCTTTATTAGAATAACACAGTTCCATGAACACACTATTTTATTGGTACATTGCATTTAAAAAACATGCATATCCTTTAGTCAACACTTATATGCATCATATATGAAAGGATCGCGACCATGCTTGTTTAGCATTGCAATGGCTAACCTTAGCATTGTGGCAAGACGAAGAAACCACACATTGCTGTTCAAGTGTACGTCTTTATTCTTCGCATGTCATCACAAAAAATGTACAACATTGTCCAAAACATCAAAGGTTCATTCCAACATGCCTACTGGGTGAGAGACATGGTCCTAGTGCCCACCACAGCATGGTTGCACTTCCGGTCACATTGTTTCGTAATGGCTAATGCTTATTTAGTTTTTATGAGTTTACATGGTCATGAAGATCACTCCACTAAATTGAGATAAAGTAGTAAGACAAGCTTCATTGCTTGTGAGATCGCATTGGGCTTGCTGTTGTATCATGGGAAATGATCGATATATTAGGAGCACTGGATTTGAGAAAGTTTAAGGCCTTAGGTGCGAAAAATTCGGTAGTTTAATGGAAAAAAGTGTCCATACTAGGGGTGTTTCTTTACTCTTCTGCATCACGGGTTCACGTCCCCACGTCCTGCGCTTGACACTAATTCCTATTCTTTTTAGTATTTTACAATCTTTACAATTTTTTGCAATCAGGAATTGTAAATAACACTTTTGTTTCATGTATTTATTAATGAACAGAACAGTTATGCACTTCAACAATTTCCATGTGACTTGTGACGAATCTGCAGTCAGGAAACCCAAATATGTTTCTAAAAAAACCACTCAAATCCGGAGCCAGTTGAACTGTAACACCAGCCACGTCTTCATGGAGGTTGGCTTTGAGAGGACCGAGGTTGTCTTTGTACTCACAGGGGGCTATCCACAAAAGATGTTTGTGCACAGATGCAAAATTGTGAGTAGTAAAGCTCAGAAGTCGTAGAAGTGTGAGTTGTAATAAAAATATTATGCACTCACAGGTTTTAGATTTATAGTCATAAGAATTCAAACCCACATAATTTTGATACATTCATACTCACTAGTAAAGAATTCAGACAAGAAAACATTTCAAGCAATGGTAATGTAAATGTTGATCGATTCAATTAATTAAAAATGATTTCTGCTTCAATTTATCGACAGATAAAGAAATATCATGCAACGTAGGTCATCTTTGCAAGAATAAAAATCAATTTTTGCACACCCAGCGGTCTCTCTCTCTCTCTCTCTCTCTCTCTCTCTCTCTCTCTCTCTCTCTCTCTCTCTCTCTATATATATATATATATATATATATATATATATATATATATATATATATATATATATACACACACACACACACTCACAGTGGGCCCCTGGTTTATGAGATTGTGTTCTGCGGTTGGGATTGTAACGTGAATTCACTGTTTGGCGGGCAATCCAAACAATGTTAAACAGCTAACGCGTGTAAAACCCCAGGTAAAAACATCAAAATAGTACATACATATTAAAATTTGGTATCTAAATAATATAGTAAGTGCTACATATATATAATATTTATGTATACAATTAAATAACATCATAAATAAAAAATATCAAGGATTTATTTACATTTCAGTAGCATGACAAGTTTGTTATGGTCATATTCCCTAGTGAGGGTAGCCTAGGCTACCTTAGGCTTCTTCATATTTCTTGATTATTTACATCTTTGTTTCCATATAAATCATCTACTTACTTCTCTCTATAACATCTTTAGCAGTCTTGGGACCCTGGCCAACCCATTCAAGTTTGAATTAAGAAGTAAAATGCACAATAAATATATTATTTTAAGCACTCAGACAAGATCCAGTCTTCAGCATGTGGTCATTTTGACCATGACGCCGACCAATAGCGGACCAGTATTGAAGTGAAGTAAACAATGATGCGTTTATAGATGTATGAGCGCAGACACATCCATGCACATACATTGACCGCCATGTTGGATGTGTCGCAAGGCGAAAGAAATGGCGTAAAAAGGGGACAAAAAATGTGACGGTCCAGGTTGTAAGGTGAAAAAAACGTAAGGCTGTGTGTGTGTATATACCTAAAAACCTCCTCCCTAGATTTCTATTATAATAACATGGAATTTCAAATGTAAACTCTCCATTGTAATCATTTTTGATCACGTGCTGATCAAACTCCCTTCGCTGAATTGCCAAAGGTGATGGCAGCCGTCTTCTAATGTTCGCGTCGTCCTTAATGTAGCAAATGGTGGAGTCGTTCCCTCCCAACTGGCAGGCCACGGCCGCCTAACTTCTCCCTTTAAGAATTATCACCTTCTCAGCAATTGTCATCATTTTTTGATGGCATTTAAGCTCAGTACAAGCCTTTGCGGGAGCAGCACACAAGTCTATTGCATCTCAGAGGAATTTGCTTCTGGCTCGACGCACAAGAATCAGCAGACATTCAACGGGACAGTTACTTTCAATTAGCAACGCAACTGTGTTATATGCAGGCAAACATTTTCAAAAAGCAAGAAATGATGCCAGCACAACAGTTCAAATTAGACTCGTTTTTTTCCCGAAGACGGTCAAGACTCAACATTAAAACTAAAGTGCAGTGTACAACACTGAAGTTAAGTAGAGTACTGTTCTGTATTGGCGTTATTTTATAAACAGTACATATTTTGGACCATGTTTTTGCATTTTCCAGTTTATTTACAGTACATGTTCTAAATTCTGTAGTTTTTGGTTAATAGAAAGTGTTGGACGTTATATCTTTGCTTTTTATTGCTCTTGTTACACATGTACTGTACAGTCGGCCCCGCACCCGCTTTTACGAACATTTAGACTTACGAGCGTTGACCGCGGAGTTTATTGTCCCTCACTTAGGAACAAACCTTCCGTCTTGCGAACAATACGACATACCGGCCATCGACATGCCGGCCATTGAATTTGTACATTTATTTTCGCTTTGCTACATCAACTAAATCAGAAGTTGACGCTCAACACAACAACATGAGCTATTGCTCTTAAAATGTCACAGTCACTGTCTCAGTCACGGTGTCAGTCACGGAGTCAGTCACGGAGATGCTATTGGCCGGCGTCACGTCAATCACAGAAATGCCGATATGCTATTGGCCGAACGCCTTTATCTAGCTTGATGGCATAGCTGGTCGGGATGGAAGGAAGGAGAGAAAATAGGTGAAAACGGAAGGAAGGAATGTTGTGAAGACTTTGCAAACTTTATCTGTTAGACATGGCTTCTAAAATTGCAAGTGGCGGTAAAGGAAGAAGTAAGAGGATGATGACAATAGAAACCAAGCAGGAGATAATAAAAAAATATGAAGGAGGCGCACGCATAGTTAACCTTGTTCGTGAGTATGGACGGAACCGCTCGGCAATCTTCTAAGGGCAAGACTTTCCTTGCCGGGGGATGGACCTCGATCGACAACAAAATGGAGAGGCTTCTTCTATTATGGATTAAAGAGAAGGAAATTGCCGGTGATATATTTTAGTTTGAGAAAAGTTCTTGTTTAAGAAAATAAATTTAAAAAAATTATTCGCGAGTTGGTCTCTGCTCACCTCCGTCTCCCCTCAGCTCAAGTCACGTCGTCCCATAGGAAAATGTCATTTATCCTTTGTATATCCATGTTAATTAAGTTAACCGTACTGTAGATTATGGTACTAATTTTGAATATGTGTGTAAATTCGTGATGGTTTTAACTATGATTTCACCACGCGTTGCCAGTCAATGTGTGCGTACAATTGACCTCGCTTTACTACATTAACGAAATCACCTGTTTACGCATGACACGGTAACGCTGATATGCTATTGCTCTTACAATGTTACAGTCACTGTTTCAGTCACGGTGTCAGTCACGGAGATGCCGATATGCTATTGGTCGAACGCGTTCATCTAGCTTGATGGCACAGCTGGTCGGGACGGAAGGAAGGAGAGAAAATCAGTCAAATACGGAAGGAAGGAATGTTGTTAAGACTTTGCAAACTTTATCTGTTAGACATGGCTTCTAAAATTGCTAGTGGCAGTAAAGGAAGAAGTAAGAGGATGATGACAATAGAAACCAAGCAGGAGATAATAAAAAAAAAAACCAATACGAAGGAGGCGCACGGATGGTTAACCTTGCTCGTGAGTATGGCCGTAACCGCTCGGCAATCTTCTAAGGGCAACTTCCTTGCCGGGGGACGGACCTCGATCGACAACAAAATTGAGAGGCTTCTTCTATTATGGATTAAAGAGAAGGAACTCGCCGGTGATATGTTCTAGTTTGAGAAAACTTCCCGTTTTAGAAAATAAATAAATAAATTCTGCGGGTTGGTCTCTGCTCCCCTCTGCCTCCACCCAACTCAAGTCACATCGCCCCAAAGGTAAATGTCATTTTTCCTTTGTATATGTTATTTAATTTAACTGTACAGTAGATTATGTTACTCATTTTTGATATGTGTATAAAGTCGTGATGTTTTTACCTAAGGTTTTTGCACGCGTTGCACGCATTAACTCATTAACATAGGTTTGGATTGCCCGTCATACGAGCAGTTCAAGTTTCGAGCGTAGCCGCTGAACGGATTAAGTTGGTAACACGGGGGCCCACTGTATTTTCTTTTTAACATACTTGAACGTTGACGCAGGACATATACTGCTGTTTCCCTATAAAGGGAAATTCCGTTATAAGGAAAGATTGGACAACGCAAATAGGATTCATTACTGTCTAAAACAAGTACATCCCTACTAATCATAAAACATTAACACTACTACTCATAAAATCAGAAAACCTTTTCAAGTGTTTGATTTATTAAAAATGTCAGCTCATTTTTATACTTCCCAAAATCTGTACCGCGGTCGGGATTAAAGCCATTTGCAGCCTAGAACAGTTTGTGTCAGGTTCACCAAGCCAATTACCGTCCCCGAATGCCCCGAATGCTTGACTAAGGGAGAGAGAGAAGGCAACGTTTATGCTCATGCATGAGGAGAACGAAACAGGACCACAAAGGCTGCCATGCTGCCGCACTCTGAGGTTCTTCCTCATTCCTCTTAGTTTTATTATTCAGAGGTCCCTAGGTTACATGAAGGTTCCGGCCCCCTAAAGGGTAGAGATGCATGGGGGAGCGATGCATGCGGCCAGAATCCAAAATCTTGTAATACATCTTTGTGAAAGCTGAGCGTGCGCGTGTGTGTATGGCACAATGTAGTATGCAGCAACACGTTCCAGTAAGACAAACGCTCGGGTCCACCGCACTTCCCCACCTGACTTCTTCTTTCTTGGGGAGCCTTCCAGGTGACCCCGGTCCGGGATGCTGTTTGACGGGCCCTGAAAAGACTCCAACAACCACTAACACACGGCCCCGAGCGCCCTTGACATGTGTGGAACATGTTGCTATCCTAATAATAAAGACAAGGTGTCAAATGTATAATCACTGTGAGTCAACAACATTAATAAATCACTTCATCAATTAAAACATTTGATCAACATAATAGCTAATACATGATTGATTAGTACACATGCTTTAATTCCCTGAGTACTACTGATTGCTGTATTAAAGACATCAATTAACATGTCATAATTGATTGGCACATTCGATTAAACATTGATTCATTACACAATAAAGAAAAAGGTTTCTAAATTTCTCCAACAATTTGACACCCCTGATCCAGACGCTCTATCATTCAACTAACACAAGCTTAATGCGGTATTGTCAAAATGATCATTGTTTCATGCTGTTGAAACTCACTGCAAATTTCCCTGACAGCTCAAACAATAAATGGATATGGTTGTCTTGACTAACGTCAGCTAATTTAACATGAATTTAAGACAGAGTTGCGATGCCTCACTAGTGAGGACTTCATTGACCCCATTCCTTGCCACTGCGGGCGAATAACTTTGATATTAATCTCTGAGTTACACTTTAAGTTGATTCAAAATAATATTTTCAACAAGTTGTTGTTGCTAAACTTGCTGACTTGCTGATTTCTTCTCCAGCCAATCCCCTCGCACTCACGTAATATACATGAATAAATTACCATATTAATTAGCCATGTGCGCATTATTCATGTGAAGCATATACCGTAGCCATGAATTACTATACTTAAATGTATATGGCATGTGCGCTCTGAATTGAATTTGTTTTTATTGGTGAAGCTTTTATGAAAGCACTGCAGATCAGTACTTACACTGTTGTGACATTTGTCTGGTGACATGCCTGGTTATAACGGAAATCAAACAACGCTTCAAAATAAAACAAGAAAAATCAAGTCACGTGAGGTGTGACAGGGCAGATGGGGTCACAGAGGTCAGATGTTCTCAATAAAATGTTTATTTTGTCACTCAAAGTTCAAAGAAACTATATCAAAACAGGTGGTCAAAAGTCAGCAATCAAAATCAGGATGGTTCTTAGAGTTTAAAACTACTCTCTTTACAAAGTACAAACGAAAGCAGGAAAGATATATGATCAAAAATGCAAAAACTTGAAATAAAGTCTGTTCTCGGAATTCCAAAACTGGCGCACAAAGTACAACTTAAAGCAGTTCAAAAACGGTCAAAGTCCAAATAAAACCTGTTCTCACAACTCTCTGGCTTTGTCTTCGGTGGCACTCTCTTGCTTCACGTGTCTCGTCCTCAGCAGCACAGTCTCCCCCTCTCCAATCAGCCAGGACGGCTTTTCTCCCATTACTTAATCAGCTACACCTGTTGAGGCAGTGAGGCATGCTGGGCATTGGAGTCCTCGGCCATTTTGGGGTGTGGCATTGGTTCACAGAATGGGAAGTAGCGGCCCGCTACTACACGTCCCCTTGTGATGCCACATATCCCCCCTCCTGGGCTTGACGTCCTCGGCAGGCAGACAGCAGCACAAAAGGCATCACGGCGGGACAGGGCATCTGCATTTCCATGCCTGGCTCCGGGTCTGTGCACAACAGAAAAGTTAAACGGTTGCAGACACAAGAACCATCGGGTTATTCGGCTGTTCGTCTCCCTGTTCCTGGCCATCCATTGCAGAGGAGAGTGATCGGTCACCAGGGTGAACCTCCACCCGAGCAGGTAGTACTTCAGGGACTCCAGAACCCATTTGATGGCCAGGCATTCTTTTTCTATGGTGGCATAGTTTTTCTCCCTGGGCAGCAATTTCCGACTTAGGTATCGGATGGGATGTTCCTCACCTCCATGGATCTGGGCCAGGACAGCCCCCAGTCCTACCTCAGAGGCATCCGTCTGTACTACAAACTCTTTGCTGAAGTCGGGGGCGGTCAGCACTGGTGATGAGCACAGGGCGTGTTTCAGCCTGTTGAAAGCTTCTTCAGCCGTTGTGCTCCACTTGACGACTAGGCCTTGCCTCTTGGTTGTCAAATCTGTGAGAGGGGCCACTAATGCAGCAAAGTCAGGAATGAAATGTCGATAGTAATTAGCCAGGCCCAGGAACGATCTCACCTGTTTCTTGGTTACCGGCCTGGGCCAGCTCTGAATAGCCGCTATCTCGGCCCCTTGGGGCTTCATGAGGCCCCGTCCGATAGTGTATCCCAGATAGTCGGTTTCGCTGAAGGCCAGTTTGCATTTCTTGGGGTTGGCGGTTAGGCCCGCCTGTCTGAGGGACTCGAGCACCTTCTGGACTTGAGGGAGGTGGCCTTCCCAGTCTGAGCTCTGGATTACCACGTCATCGATGTAGGCCGCGTCATATGCTCGATGTGGCAGCAAGACCTGATCCATGAGGCGCTGGAATGTAGCGGGTGCTCCAAACAGCCCAAAAGGCATCATGTGATACTGCCACAGTCCTCCCGCTGCAGCAAAGGCAGTCTTTTCTTTTGATTCAGCCGAAAGGGGGACCTGCCAATATCCTTTGGTGAGGTCCAGAGTGATTATGAAGCGGGCATTACCCAATCTATCAATTAGCTCGTCAACCCTAGGCATTGGGTAGGCGTCAAATTTTGAGACCTCGTTCACCTTCCGAAAGTCATTACAAAACCGGACGGTGTTGTCAGGCTTGTCCGTAAGCACAATGGGGCTTGACCATGCACTTTGTGAGGGTTCGATCACCCCTCGATCTTTCTTACCTCCTCATCAACTGTCTGTTTCCGTGCCTCTGGGATTCGGTAGGGCCTCTGGTTCACTCTCTTGCCTGGCTGGGTTCTAATCACGTGTTCTACTAAGTGGGTACAACCTGGTGTGGAGGAGAAGACATCCTGATTGCCGTCCACTAGCTCTTTAGCTTGCTGAAGTTGATGGGGATCCAGGTCCGGGCCAAACTGCACCTGGTCCCGGGCAGGGGTGTCAGTAAATGTGGGGGGAAGACATGCCAACAACGCCTCTCACTCATGCCATTTCTTTAATAGGTTGACATGGTATATCTGCTCACCTTTCCTCTTCCCGGGTTGCCGCACCTTGTAATTGACTTCCCCAACTTTCTCCAATACCTCGAATGGTCCTTGCCAGGTAGCCAAAAATTTGCACTCCACCGTGGGGACTAGGACCAGGACTCTATCACCAGGTTTGAACTGCCTAGATTGGGCCGTTCTATTGTACGTACCGCACAGTTCCTGTTGGGCTTTCATCATATGGTCCTTCACAATGGGCATCACCGCTGCTATCCTCTCTCTCATGGCTCCCACATGTTCGATCATGGTACGATGCAGACAGGGCTGCTCCTCCCAGGTCTCTTTTGCAATGTCCAGGAGGCCCCGAGGTTTATGGGAATAGAGAAGATCGAAAGGCGAAAACCCAGTAGAAGCCTGAGGAACCTCTCTTACCGCGAACAGCAGATACGGCAGCAGTTCGGCCCAATTTTGTCCATCCTTGTCGATGGCCTTTCTCAGCATTGCTTTAAGAGTTTTATTAAAACTCTCAACCAACCCATCGGTCTGGGGGTGGTAGATGGACGTTCTCAACTGTTTGACTTGTAAAAGTTTGCACATCTCCCTAGAAACTCGGGACATAAAAGGGGTGCCTTGGTCGGTAAGAATCTCCTTAGGGAGCCCCACCCGGGTACTGACGAGGAAGAGTTCTTTGGCTATCTGCTCCGCATTTACTTTTCTTAGAGGGACAGCCTCTGGGTATCGTGTGGCATAGTCTATGATCACTAATATATATTGATGACCCCGGGTACTCTTGGGCAAAGGCCCAACTATATCCATTCCTACCCTCTCAAAAGGAGTCTCTATATTCGGAAGGGGAATCAGTGGGTTCTTATATGAGGGTCGCGGGGCATGTAATTGGCAGTCAGGGCAACTGCGGCAGAAGTTTTCTATTTCCTTGTGCACCCCCGGCCAAAAGAATCTCTGTAGCACTCTCTCCTTGGTTTTTTCTACTCCCAAGTGGGCCCCCATTAGGTGCGTGTGTGCTAACTGCAAGACGGTATGGCGATGGGCTTGGGGAACTAACAGTTGTTCAATTATTGTATCATTATTTTTGACCACTTGATAGAGGAGTCCATTTTTTATGGCAAAGTGGGGGTAGGCTAGAGAGGCCTGTGTCCCCAATCTGGTTCCCTCCACCATCTTGAGATTTTTTAATGCATTGCAAAGGGTGGGGTCCTGTAACTGGGCGGTACCATACTGACCTTTCAAGGGTGCCTGGGGCCGTGGCATGTCGTCCTCACTGCCGGCCGAAAGGGTTCGGGAGTCCGCCGAGACCTCGCGTGAACTTTCCGGTTCGTTCACCTCGGCTGCCAAGGCTTGAGCGCCGGGCCGTCGGGGTCTCCATCTGATGCGCTTCTGAGTCTCGAGCCAAAGCAGGTGAAAGGCGGGACAATCGCGGCCAATCAGTAGGGGAACCGGGAGCGTCGGCATCACTCCTACTTCCATGTTGAAGGTGCCCTTAGTGGTCATGAGTGTCACCCGACAGATGGGGTATTCATGCGTATCCCCATGTACACAGACCACCGGCACCCTTTCTACTCGATGACAGGGAGAGGTCTGTAGCACAGCCTCCTGGATCAGGGTTCGGACACTTCCCGAATCTAGAAGGGCCTCGATATCACGCTCATTCACCCTCACTGGACAGGTGGGTCTGGGCTCTCCCCTTTCTCCGAGAAGGGCTGCAAAGTGGGTTTGTGTGCTGCCCGTGCTTTCTGCGGTGGGCATTGGGACATCGGACTTTCCGCAATTCCACGCAATGTGGCCGATCTCTCCGCAACGGTAGCAATGCCGAGGCTCCGAGGCTGGGCTCCGCGGCTGCATTGTGGGAGGCTTCGTGCCCCTGGAAGCTTCCAAAGTTGGCCACTGCTCGGTTCCGGAGGCACTCGACCCTGTCCGGGGCAGCCTCAACATGTCGGTTGCCGCTTGGTATTGTTCAACCGCTTCTACCAGCTCTAAGGCCGTTGTGAGTTTCAGCTGGCCAATTGTCTTTTTAGCCTCATAAGGTAGGGCTCTCAGGAATCTGTCCATTACTAAAGTTTCCACCATTCACTCCGGGCTAGTCTTTTCCGGTTACAGCCATTTTTTTGTGACTCGGATGAGGTTGTGCATCTGCGCACGCGGAGCCACCTCATTTTTATATGTCCAATTATGGAACCGCTGGGCCATGCTGAGTGCTGCTGAGTGAAGCATTTTCCACGCCTCCATTGTCGAGCCGGCTGATCAGAGTTGTGGCCATAAGGTGGTCTGTGCCTGTTGTGGCAGCAATCAAAGAACCCACTGGTGGACAAGCTGAAGAAGGAGTCCTATCAGGCCTTTTTGGCTTGTGGGACTCCGGAGGCAGCTGACAGGTACCAGCCGGCCAAGTGGAGTGCGGCTTAGGCGGTCGCCGAGGCAAAAACTCGGGTGTAGGAGTAGTTCTGTCTGGCCATAAAAAACAACTTCCAGACGGCGTTGGTGAAATTTTGGTCCACAAAAAAATTTTAACACTTAATTCTAAACATTACTTTTAACTTTTGGTCAGCGAGATTGTGCACAGTATGCATTTTGGTTCATGAAATCAGGACTAAAAAATAGAGCAACTACAATGCAATCTCCAGTAAAAATAGGGCTGTGTGACAAACTTCTGTAAATGACAAGTAGTAAATTGAAGTTGATTCACTCAACTGAATATATTTCTCCGCTGCTTGGTAGCGCTGTAAAGTGACTATTGTCACATGGACTGCTAGCTGATTGCAGTCTGTACACTAAAGATGCAGCAATACAGCAGACAAACATGCAAGTCAGTTCACTTAGATTTCAGTAAGCAAGAAGGGACGTGGTAGATGTAATGTCCATTTCGACGATTACAATGACAGATGAAAATTGCACTTCCGACATTTTTAATTTGCTGTTATTTTGAGCATTCACCATCCTTCGTCTGTCTGTCGGCAAAATGGGCATCCGTTAGCAAAACGGGTGTTCGTTCGCGACAGACTAACGGAGCATTGCTGACGGAGTGCCCACTTCTGTTGGTGGCTTTATTAGAGTAAGCTTATAAGAGCCTACAGAATCATTCTGTTGGAAAGGCCACGGCAGCAGCCATATTGGCTCTTTCTTGGCTCCTGGAGGGTGAGACATGACATGGAGCCACACAAGTCTAGATGCTGTCAGACAGCACCAGCTCTCATAAGATTCCAGTCTATGAAAGCTTTTAACGCGCGATGCAAAGCGTATGTATCCCCCAATAATAAGAGTAAAAACAAATAGAAGCACTACTTTAAAACTATTGGTATATATTACTTGTTTATAAGTCTAAGATACATGGAAAATTTGTTTAAAACTTCCACTTCCATAGATTAGGTTACAGGCCCTGGGATTCATTTTTCACATTAGAATTTTATAATAATAATAATAATAATAATAATAATAATAATAATAATAATAACAATAATTATTATTATTATTATTATTATTATTATTATTATATAAATGTGCCAGAGAAGTGAACATGATATCCAGATGTGTCATGTGGCTATAGTAACACACATATATAGCACCCATCATCAATATATTTTCGCAGTACTAGATGGTTAATTGAGGAGAAATTGCACAATGCAAGCTACCTTATTGTCAGTAGGCCCAGCACTGGCTTGTTGGATACGGAAAAATTTCCATTAGCCACTAGAATCCGTAGATAGATGTATAATGAACGGCTGGGATGCCATTTCATCATATTGCTACCATTTCTTTCCCCAATGCCATTTTTTCAAAAGCTGTGGGATGCATTGTCCCAGCGAGTGTGAAAGGGTTAAAGCAGACGAACTTACCACCTCTGTCCAGTACACTTGCAACCTTGTTGAAGATGGGTGGTGCAGGGAATGGATGAATGGTTGTTTAGGTTGAGTTTTGATTTAAAAGCCAGACTCAAGGCCTGATTCAGATTTGAAGACAAGTAAAGATAATTGAAGTATGTTGCTCCAAGTAATGTGAATGCAACCTGTCTGTCAGTACTGTGACTGACTGGTAATAAGCATATGGCGACCTCACTTTTCACTCGAAGTCAGCTGGGATTTGCTCTATTTTCCCTCATGACCATTCCATTATAGGTTGTGCAGGAAATGGCTGGATGATTTTGGTGGATTTGCTTTGGTACTGCAAATCAATCTAACAGCAAAACCTGTCATTTGTGGCTCACTGAGGCTACAGGTTTAAAATGACAACCAACAGCAAAAAGGTTTGGAGTTCTGATTGTACTTAACGAGTAGGTGATTTAAATGTGCTCTGGTTTTTGAACTAAAAATAATTGCTCATATCAGACACATTCTTCTGTTTGTATTGTAGTAATTGGATTACCTTTATTTTTGAGGGATTCTTCTGTCTCTATTGTGGTAATTAGATTAAATTTATTTTTGTTGGATTTTATCGTTAGCTCGTGCATGAGAATGCATTTTATGATTATATATTACAGTGGATGTTACAGGAAGTCATGTTTATTTGCATAAATTGAATCCCCCACACACCACCAGCACTCACATGTACACTAACGTGTCGACAAAATGAAGATTGTGATGTAGTACTGCCCCCATGTGGCTCTAAAAATATTAAAGGAAAGGTAAATTAAAAACTAGAATCATACTTAATAAAATTTATAGTACCTGCATAGAAATGTATGTAATGTCCCAAATTCTATTTAACGCATACTGTCAAACGGACATTTTTTAAAATCATTTTCTTTCTATGAAAATTACTTTTGAACACAATCGAAAATAAAGTACTGCTATGGACAGGTAATGACAGAGAAGCGTTTCAGCTTCACAAATCCCTCTGATGTAACTGGCCCAACTTGTGATTTTGTTCTCGTGCAGACATGAAAAGGGAAGAAGAGCACATCTGCAATTGTTATATTCATCCTTATTGGATACACATTTTATTTAAAATTTACACTATAATAAATTTCAGACACTATCAAATCACAAAATAATAATTAAAACTCCATAAGACAAAAACTGATGTTTTGAAGAAACACACATAATAGTCGAAAATCAATATGCTTAATGGATCACTTCTGTCATTGTATGGTATCTTTTTTTTTTTTGGCTCAACTGCTCTCTTTGACCTGTATATATATATATATATATATATATATATATATATATATATATATATATATATATATATATATATATATATATATATATACAGTATATATATATATATATATATATATATATATATATATATATATATATATATATATATATATAAATAGACATTTTGGCAGAACTAGAAGACTCATTTTAACACTTTCACTTCCGTTGGGACAACGCATCTCTGCACTTTTAATAAAAATGGCAGTGGGTAGAGGAATGGTAGAAATATGATGAAATGGCATCCCAGCAGTTCATTACACATACGCATTTACACAACAAGCCAGTGCCGAGCCCACTGTCAACAAGGTAGCTTGTGTTGTCAATTATCCATCTAGTACTGTGGAAATATATTGATAATATGCACTATATATGAGTGTTACTATATATTACTATGACTACTATGTATTGTAGGCGGTTATCATTTTCACTTCTCTGGCACATTTTTTGTACAAGTATTGTGGTCTATGGCAGTGGTCCCCAACCTTTTCATCATATATTTCATCATATTGCGGATATTGTGCTGACAATGCTGCGCTATTGTTAGCTTAGCACAGTAACTACGGTTCAACAGCTGTTAAGTGAAGCAAACGCTGCACATACCAGTTGTTCCAAGTTCTCACTTTCGCCTGTCTACAAGCCAGGTGAGTGTTCTTGCTTGGCTCTGTTTTGTATTGAAAGCTCAGCTGGCCATGTTGGATCGCTCCCGGTGAACGTAAAGCGGCCGCCATGATTCATTCCTGCCCCCTGCGTGAGCCGTTGAATGTTCCCGAAGTTGATTGGCTGTCGAGATGCGAAACGCAAAAAAAGTTTAAAAATTTTAACTTCACGCCAAAGGCGAAATTTCACTTCTCGTGACCGCACGCAGCCATTGCGTCGCTCAATTCGCGCCCAGTCGCGCGAACTCCATTGACCACGATACAAAACTCTGTGCTTTTTTGCCTCGTTCGCGTTCGATGTGCACGAAGCATTAAACTAAATCATCTACAAAACATTATTTCGGGTGCAGTCCACTCGGCCCGGTACCAGTTGATCCACGGACTGGGGGTGGGGGACCACTGGTCTATGGGATATACAGTTCCAGCAGTATTTCCTGGTGGAAATGGAAGAGGGAAATTTTTTAAATTAATTTTACCAAGTATCCTACCAAGACTTATAAACAAGTACAGTGGGCCCCCATGTTATGAGATTAATCCGTTCCGTAGTTGGGCTTGTAAGGCGAATTCACCGTATGACGGGCGATCCAAACCTATGATAAATAGCTAATGCGTTTAGAACCCCAGGTAAAAACATACAATTGTACAGACATATTAAAAATTGGTGCCAAAATAGTATAGTAAGTGCTATGTATATATAATATACATACATAAAATCAGAAAACGTCATTAATAGAAAAAAATATAGAAAGGATTTATTTAGCTTTGAGTGTCGCTTGTTCTGCCCATATTCCCTAATAAAGGTTATTTCCAGCATCGTTTCCAAATAAATCATCTTACTTCTCTCTTTAACATCACTAGCAATCTTGGGACCCATGGCTAACTCTTTCCACTTTGAATTAAGCAGTAAAATGCACTATAAATACGGTTTTGTAACCACTCACAATCTAACAAAACTTTACCGTTCCGCCATTTCGAAACGAATGAGGCCAACCAATAGCAGACCAGCATCTCCGTGAGGAGACACCGACCAATAGCAGATTAGAATTGTAGTGACGTATTGCAGGGAGGCAAGTGTGACAGGAACTGAAAATAAGTGTAATTACCTAAAAACGCCTGCATATGGAGACGAAACAACACATATACAGCCAAGCGCCAAGGGTCATGACATTTGTTTTTGTTGCAAAACCAGGAAAATACCATGAAGAGGGGATGAAAAAACTCAGTATTCCACATCACAACATGAAAGTAACGTAAGCCAGGGACGCTGCAACACGGGGCTCCACTTTACTTTATGTCATAAGTTTTATTTTTTTCTATTGATGTCAGGGGGCCTGGATGATCCCAGGGAAAAGGCTTTGTTTTTGTCTTGTTAAGCGTAATTGCAATAAAACAAGAATTTTCTCTTTTGTTTTCTTCTTTTTTTTTTGTTTCAGGCACTTTGATGGGCTTGGTCATTTTTTTATGTCAGACTAAGCTGTCACCCCGTATAACGCTGTAAAATATAATTAACAGTTGTTGAAAGTTGATTTATATAGCTTTTTTTCTTTTGTTAATGTTAAAAAGGATGCAGGTTTAAGTATACTTATAAAGTTTTTATAGATAATAATTTAATAGTCAGCGCATTGAGTGGGGGGAGGGGCACAATTTTTTTGTCTTTCCAAGGGGAGGGCTTGGCAAAATACAATTGAGAAGCACTGGCTTATATTCATATGCAAAATAACCATTCGGTTTGTTGTGTGTGTGTGTGCGTGTGTGGGTGTGTGCGTGTGCGTGTGTGTGTGTGTGTGTGTGTGTGTGTGTGTGTGTGTGTGTGTGTGTGTGTGTTTGTTTTTTTTGGTGGGGGGTTACATTTTTGCTCACGTGCCTGCATGAATGTTTCAGCCAAGTCATGATAGTAGGTGCGCTCTTGTAAAATACTTCAGGCTAACTCGGTGCATTCAGCTTGTGTCATCGTCCGACTCAGAACACATGGAATAACGCCAGCAGCTCACTTAACTAAGCAGATGCAAATACTGTACAAGACATTGTGGGCCTGGGAGCACTTAGCTTTGCAGGCAGTTAGCGACCAAAAAGGGTCATTGTAATGAATCCCAAAAGCAATAAAGAGTTGTAGACATAAAAGGACAGCTGCTGATTCGGCTCACATCCATAAATAGCGTTGACATGACTTTCACTTTTGCCAAGACTACTGCTTTAGATTAGAATTGGATGAAACAGTAGGTCTGGCCATGCTCAATATGATGAGACAACAAAGTCAACTGGCAGGCTTGAGCGGTCTTACATAATTTGATTTAAACCACATTATTTGTTTGGTTCAACAAATAAACATTCAGCAGTGCAGTAGGTCACGTTAAGTTTAATCCTGATAAATGCAAATGCTGTAAATTCAGAATAAACAGTAACAGCTAAAAGTTTTAAAACACCGTTATTCAGTGTTCATTATTTAGAAAATACAAAATTTAGAATAATACTGTACATAAGTCTGTGACAATATAAAAATAGATTAATGCAATTACCGTATTTCTCTGTGTATGACTCAACCTTGAGCATAAGTCAACCGATCCTTTTTACCGGTAATTCAATTTGGGTTAATTTTACATAAGTCTACCCCTGACTTTAGTGGTTACACATTTCATGGCTGTCCAATTAAAATACATGGTGTGCATTATTAAAATTACGAAATTATACTAATTTTAGACACATTCCTTCATCATGTATCAAATAACATACTGTTGCGCCTATGGGGGGAGGAGGTGGGGGTGTGGCTGAAACAAGACAAGTGACTTGAGCAAATGCTGAAACTAATGTTGTAAAAATAAAACAATTTGAAGTTTCAATGCTTTATTTTTATATGACACAGCTCAATATGAATGTCGAAAACCCCTAAAAGTCATCATCACTATCTGATGCGCCAAAGACTTCCTCCCCTTTAAATCCTGAACATCCTCGTCTTCTTGCTCGTCATTTGCGCAAAAATCCTCATTACTCTTTCACCGATCATCATTTTAGGACCTGTCCAATTTGTTTGAAATGGAGGTCTCCAGAAATGCTTTGCTGAAGCCTTCTTTATCTAAGTGCTGACTGTGCTGAGATCAGGGCTGCTCTTCACTGTCAATCATTTTAAGCCTTGTAAATGATTTGATATTACTTATTTTCGCATTTGAAATTATTCAAACACAGATACAGGTATGTGGAGAAAAAATTGGTCTGGTTTTGGTCTCTCCAATATGGGGGTTGACTATGAGGACAAAAATGTTGATTTGTACGTGGAGAAATACGGTATTGTATTTCCAAAAGTTAAGAGAACTGCTTTTTTCTCATTTATTTTCTCCTATGTAGACACGCAAAAACTGGAATCATCAGGATGTTTGTGCAGTAGATCAATGACATGACACAAAACTAAGGGCTTGAAATTGCGACTTTCTAGCTTTAAGAAAACTGAAAGTTACTGTTTTAGACAAAGAAAAAAAATGGAATCAATTCTGAGGCAAAAATTACGGAACCAGGAAAAAAACAACAACAACAAAAAAAAACACTCCACTTAACTCGTACATTTTTGCACCATCTGTGGCTTTTATAACAGCTCACAGTCTCAGAGGTATGGACTTCATTAGTGACAAACATTACCCTTCATCAATCTGGCTTCAACTTTCTCTGAGTGCTTTTGCCAGATCAAGTTTGAAGGTTGGAGACTTGTCATGGACCATTTTCTTCAACTTTCATCTCAGATTTTCAATTGGATTGAGATCTGGACTATTTACAGGCCATGATCTTGTGTCTTTCCTCAAGGATGGTTTTCACAGTTTTTGCTCTATGTCAAGATGCATTATCATCCGGGATTTTGGGGATGTGGAAGTGCTGTTATTAATTGGACCAACAATTAAAGTCGGGATGAACGAGAGACTGACCATTCCAAGTTGTCCAGATAGAGAGAAAAAGATGGGAAGGACACAAAGGCAGTCAGGGTGATCAAGGGCAGAGATAGAAGGCAATGCTGAAATGTTAATTACAGTAGTGTTGAGCATATTCCGTCTGTACGTGACAGTGTGAGAGTGAGTGAGAAAGGAGTGCATGAGGCACATGCAAGGCAGGAGGACTTTTTGGGCGGATGTTTGAAGAGAGCTGTTGTAATGCATTGGAATGGTGAGCGTAATGGTCACCAACCTTTTTGAAACTGAGAGCTATATGTCTTCTGTAATCTATATTGTTTATGTGTATGTCTGTATTTGGTACATGCAGCATCCACTTCAACCTGTGGGCCTGGAAGGGGGCTCCTCCCACCTGTGGTCCCTTCTGGAGGTTTCTGATGTGGTTTCCCCTCATTTGGGTTTTTGAGTTTTTCCTTCCTCTTCTGGGAGCTTTGACAGGGGATGCTGTTGTGTACCTTACACTGAAAAGATGTCTCTCTATGACTTCTTTTTTCAAAAGAGGTCTTCACATGACCTCTTTTCATCTGTGAAGCCCTTTGAGACTTCGGTGATTTAGGGCTATACAAATAAAATGTGATTGATTGATTGACTGATACTTCTTTGGTACTGAGTAATACAAAGGACTACTACCAGTTTATGTGAAGACCCTGTAATAAATATGTAAAACAAGTGTAGTATACAATGTATATGTCATATATACATACACACGTGGACAAAATTGTTGGTACCCCTCAGTTAAAGTAGGAAAAACTCACAATTCTCAATGAAATCACTTGAAACTTACAAAAGTAACAATAAATAAAAAATTATTGAAAATTAAATAATCAAAATCAGCCATCACTTTTGAATTGCTGATTAACATAATTATTAAAAAAAAAACTAATGAAACAGGCCTGGACAAAAATGATGGTACCTCTATAAAAGATTGAAAACAATTTGACCAGACTGACATGATTAACTCAGGTGTGTCCTTTAATTGACATTACAGGTGTTTCCAAACTCATAATCAGTCAGTCTGCCTATTTAAAGGGAGACAAGTAGTCACTCTGCTGTTTGGTGAAAAGGTGTGTACCACACTGAACATGGACAACAGAAAGCGAAGGAGAGAATTGTCCCAGGACATCCGAAAAAAATGTATAGACAAACATCTTAAAGGTAAAGGCTATAAGACCATCTCTAAACAGCTTGAAGTTCCTGTGACAACAGTGGCTCATATTATTCAGAAGTTCAAGACCCACGGGACAGTAGCCAACCTCTCTGGACGTGGCCGCAAGAGGAAAATTGATGACAAATTGAAGAGACGGATCGTTCGAATTGTATCCAAAGAGCCCAGAACAACCTCCAAAGAAATTAAAGGTGAACTCCAAGGCCAAAGTACATCAGTGTCAGATTGCACCATTTGTCATTGTTTGAGCCAAAGTGGACTTCATGGGAGACGACCAAGGAGGACACCACTGCTGAAAAAAAAAATCATAAAAAAGCGAGACTGGAATTTGCAAAAATGCATGTTGACAAGCCACAAAGCTTCTGGGAGAATGTTCTTTGGACAGATAAGACCAAACTGGAGCTTTTTGGTAAGGCACATCGACTCTTATGTTAATAGACTCAAAAACCAAGCATACGAAGAAAAGAACACTGTCCCTAAGGTGAAACATGGAGGAAGCTCAATAATGTTTTGGGGCTGCTTTGCTGCATCTGGCACAGGGTGTCTTGAATGTGTGCAAGGTAAAATGAAATCTGTAGACTATCAAGGCATTCTGGAGAGAAATGTGCTGCCTAGTGTCAGAAAGCTTGGTCTCAGTCGCAGGTCATGGGTCTTCCAACCGGACAACGATCCAAAATGCTCAGGCAAAAACACCAAGAATGGCTGAGAGAAAAGCGTTGGACTATTCTAAAGTGGCCTTCCATGAGCACAGATCTGAATCCCATTGAACATCTGTGGAAGGAGCTGAAACATGCCATTTGGAGAAGACACCCATCAAACCTGAGACAACTGGAGCAGTTTGCTCATGAGGAGTGGGCCAAAATACCTGTTGACAACTGCAGAACGCTCTTTGACAAATACAGAAATCGCTTAATTGCAGTGATTGCCTCAAAAGGTTGTGCAACAAAATATTAAGTTATGGGTACCATCATTTTTGTCCAGGCCTGTTTCATTAGTTTGTTTTTTTAAATAATTATGTTAATCAGCAATTCAAAAGTGATGGCTGATTTTGATTATTTAATTTTCAATACATTTTTATTTATTGTTACTTTTGTAAGTTTCAAGTGATTTCAGTGAGAATTGTGGGTTTTTCCTTCTTTAACTGAGGGGTACCAACAATTTTGTCCACCGATGTAGTTGTTAGTAAAATTCCTAGAAAATCACAATGTTCTATCACTTGTAAACTTTCTGCAGAACAGATCTGCGGGCTACTCATGTGATACTCGGGGGCTACCCAATGCCCGCGGGCACCATGTTGGTGATCCCTGACGTAAATCCCGCTTCCTCATTTTCTTGTTTGTTGAGCAATAGGCTCCACTCTTGGTCGACATGCAAGGGCCATAACTCAAGGGCAACTCTGGCCCTCCATGGCCCCTAAATACAACCAAGGGACAGGAACGAATAATAGTATAGTTCATGAACAAGGATTAATAATTAAATATTTAAGTACATATGTGTACTGTAGTCATCTTTGTCTCAAATATGTAAAGAGTAAATACTTTTCAAATATATAAAATATATTTTTAAAATTCTGGTACCTGCAAACAAATGCACGAAACTTCCTGAGCAGGCTTTGGACCAGGGTGAGCAACTTCAGACATGCACACAGTGAGTTGCCGTGCGCATTTATTTTTTACTTTGGCTTCTGGGTACTTATTCCGTCATTTATGAGGGGATAGTGGAGGTGACAAGCGTCGTCCAGCAATACAGGAGAACGATGCATCTATTTCAACAAGTGTGGTATTATGATTTTTATATATCTTGAGCAATAAGTGTTTTGGACTTGACAGTGTACAGCTTAATTCAAACTTGAATGGGTTAGCCATGGGTCCAAAGATTTCTAGTGAGGTTAAAATGAGGTAAGAAGATGAGTTATATGGAAACAATGCTGGATATAATCAAGAAATACAAAGCTAGCCTAGCCTGGGCTACCCTTACTAGGGAATATGGACATAACAAGCGCCACTCAGGTAAGGTAAATAAATCCTTTCTATAGTTTTTATTCATGTTTTCTGATGTATACATTTTTATTATATATATATATATATATATATATATATATATATATATATATATATATATATATATATATATATATATATATATATATATATATATATATGTGTAGGAATTACCATATTATTTTGGTACCATTTTTAATATGTATGTATAATTTTGATGTTTTTACCTGGGGTTCTAAACGCATTAGCCATTTAACATAGGTTTGGATTGAATGGCATACGGTGAATTCGCCTTACGAGCCCAACTGCGGAACGGATTATTCTCGTAACACCGAGGCCCACTGTACTAGTTACTTTTGCACCAACTTTACCTCAAGTGTGGGTCTCATGCAGCCCACGTTGTGGATATCGGATGTGGCTGACCAAAGGACAGTCATTCATTGAGGTATATGGGCCACCTGTGAGTGAGCGATGTGGGCGAACACTGGGCCAGACCAATTTTGCTATGTGGGTAGTAGATTTCTCATGAACTAGTTCACATTTTGAGCCTCACTAGTTTATAAGCCCAAAATAGATGGTAAGTAGTCAAGCAGTCTGTGTTTCGGCATTCACTACTTAACATGTAACCCGTAAGAGGCAGTCTCGAGTTAGCTGTCTGCAATTCCTCAGGACGACTTATAAACAACAGTTACGTATGTAACAACGGTTCTATGAGCCCCTCCAGACCGCCAGAGGTGGTGCTAAAAGCATGGAATAAGCCTTTGCGCAAGCGCAAGACGAGAATGCATACCAAGAAAAACGTCATGTATATGACATATGTATGGCAGTGTCACCCGGTAGTCTGTCCCTCAGATCCTACTCGCGCAAACAATGCTGAGCTAGGGAGTCCGAGTGACAAGTAACTCTGGCGGTCCTCCGAGGCTCGTAGAACCGCTGTTACATACGTAACTGTCGCTCTATTTCACCCCTCCAGACCGCCAGAGGCGTTGCTAAAATCACGGAATCACGAATAACAGTGAAGTCCCGAAGAGACCATGGTACTCACCTCAACCTCACATAGACGCCCCCACGGAGCCCAGGACCACAGACAGAGAGTGGGGGGGCTGCAATATCCATATAGTAGAACCTGGCAAAAGTGCCAGGTGACGACCAGGAAACAGCAGCACAAACATCCTCCATGGGAACCCCTTTCAGCACAGCCCAAGAAGTCGCGACACTCCTAGTAGAATGGGCGCGGATTCCCGATGGCAAGGGGAGTTACAAATGCCCGTAAGCACGTGTGATCACGTCTACGATCTAGTGAGACAAACGATGTTTGGAGAGCTGGAAGCCTATGGAAGGACCCCCGTACGAAACAAAAAGCTGAGATGATTTACGAAACGATGCCGTAGTCTCCACATAAAAACGCAGTGCCCGCACAGGACATAAGAGTTTGGCAGAGATCCTATCGTTCCCAGGCGGGGACACAAAACGATTGATGAGCAGAGGCTTGTTGACATAGGAAGAGGATCGCACCTTCGGAACGAAAGTGGCATTCTGCCACAGAGTGACTGCGCCTCCATCAGGGTGCCACCTGATACAGGAAGGGCTGACAGACTGGGCATGCAATTCCCCAACTCGTTTGGCCGAGTCAATCGCAAGCAAAAATGCAGTCTTTAGAGAATCCCACTTGAGAGGCACCTCACACAGGGGTTCAAAAGGAGGCCGGCTCAAGGAGTCAAGCACCACGTGCAGGTCCAAGGTAGGCGTGTGTGGCGCACTGTAGGGTTGGAGACGGCGGGCCCCTTTCATGTACAAAGAAACAAGCGGGTGGCACCCTAACGACTCGCCATCAACCGACGTGTGGAGGGCCGCAATAGCAGCGACATAAACCTTCAATGTGGAAGGTGAGCGACCCTTATCCAAGAGAGACTGCAGAAATTCCAAGACAGCAGGATCAGGGCAAGTCACTGAGTCCGTGGCAAGCGTCCTGCACCACGACACAAACAACTTCCACATGTTGTTATCCAACAACCGCGTGGAAGGCGCCCTGCCATTGACAATAGTGCGCCTGACTGAATCAGAGCAGCAGCTCAGCAACGGTTTGGACCCCTCAGAGGCCACACACACAGGTGAAGCCGATGAGGGTGGGGATGCCAAATAAAGTGGGTGGGGCTAATCACAAAATTTGAATCCTAACTGGGGGATTCTGTCCAGGCCTCACTAGTGAGCTTGTGCTGCAAATCATAGGTCACTCGATAACTGCATATTTGTCTGATATATGGCGTGTCACTAGTTAACTACGTAGTAAAACATTTGACACTCACTAGTTAGATATCAAGGCATGTCGGGGCGTACACTAGTTAACTTGTCAGTATTTTGGCTGTCACTAGTGTGACGGTGGGTGTTCCAGGCCTCACTAGTGAGCTTGTACCACAAATCATAGGTCACTAGATAACATGTTCGAATAAGCCATATTTGACTTGTTACCATGTGGCTGAAAATGAGTGACTAGGTAGAGTTTCTGTGCAACTTGTATAACAAAGTGCACAACTAGTGTGGCTGAATATCCAACTCCTGCTGGCAATGACGGAACTAGTGAAAAATGCTAATAGCTGAGGCTTGCCAGAGCTGGCTGTGTGTTACAGCTTGTGGTTAGTCTGCTGCTCCACTCACCTCAACTTTGACTTTTTGTATGCAGGAACTGTCAAGAGTTCTACAGCCAAGACATTCCAAAGGCATGCATCGCCAGCAAGGATCTAGCCATGAAATCAGTCGGACAACAATTATGCTGCGTGCACACCGAACACAATCGGGCCGAAAAAGCAGACAGCTTTGCATTGTAGTCTGTGGCGTTCGCGCGTGTAGTCATAGAAATTTAACTTTTGTCGCATTTCGCTATAGCCAATCAACTTCAGGAACGTTCAACATCTCACACAGGGCGCAAGAATGAATCATGGCGGCCGGTTTGCAGTCACCCAGCGAACACGGCCAGCTGAGCTTTAAATACAAAAACGGAGCCAAGCAAGAGCACTCACCTGGCTTCTAGAATGGCAGAAGGGAGAACTTGGACAACTGGTATGTGCAGCGTTTGCTTTCTTTTTTAACAGCTGTTGAACCGTATTGTGCCAAGATAACTATAGAGGGTTTTCACTGACGTCACATTGTGGGGGGTAACCTGGATGATCCGCCATAACGGAGGGACTCGACAAACAGAGTGCAATGGCATCTTGTGTATCTGGGACGGATTAAACAAAATTATCAATGTCGAGACCAACAAAAAAAAAAAACCTTAGCAAAGCCTGTCGCGGATGTAAAGGCATACATTAAAGGACTCAGAACACAAGAGAAGGCCCGGTATGTGGAAAAATTACAGTTTATCGGCGGTATCCATCCATATAATTTCGCTGAATCATCCTGGATAAACAACGATCCGGGTAGTCTTCCCACGATTACATATCCAGATATAGTCAACTACTTAGTATTTTTCACCAAGCCCATATACAGCCGAAGAGCTTTAATCTTACAAAGGTTTGGAGGCTTACAACCAGATGGCGTGTGGATGGATGAGGGAGACGCTACAAATTACTATTAAAACGTCATCATTGCAAATCATCCTTGCAATCATACAAAGTTTGTTATTAGTTGCTTGCAATCAATATTTCCTTAACTTAAAAAAAATGAGTGGAACAAATTTGGATGTCTGGATTTTTTCCTCTCAGATCGTGGTTGAGCTTTCCCAACCACAGGCGTCTCCTTTCCTCTGATAATTTCTGGCATTCCTCTCCTTGATTTTTGATCACTTTGTACGGAGCCCCTAAAGGGACATGGAGGGAAAAAAAGTTGCGAGATCTCGCAACAGTATTACAGGATCCCGCAATAATTATTGCGAGATCTCGCAATAGTATCGCGGGATCCCGCAATAAATATTGTGAGATCTCGCAATACTTATTGCAGGATTTTTTTTTTCAATTAATATAACAGAATACAATGCAACATAACAACAACAGCAACAGCAACGCCAGGGGAATACAACCAAAAACTCAAAACCAGTGCAACATAATATTAAACAAATATATTAAACAGAGTACGTACATTGCAGGTTTTAATAGCTTTTAAATTATGAGATAATTTTAAAGTTTTAATGTATTGTTTGATTTCATTGATTAAGACAGAGAGTTTCGGTTTTTGAGTGGTATATTTGCATTTGTGGATATGCCATTTCGTTAAGAGTGTAATAAGTTTTATAATATAAAATTGTTCATTGTTTTTGGTTAAGTAGTTGATGAAGCCAAACAATACATGTTCAAAACAGAGGCAAAAGTCAGGGTTAACATATGTAGACATAAAAACACAGACATCCTTCCACAATCTGGTGGAGAAGGGGCAAGACTAAAACAAGTGGAATATATCTTCAAGACATTCTTCACAGAAAGAGCAGTTTGTATCCATGTCCTTTTTAAATCTTTAAAAAAATAAAACTTTAGTGGGGTAAACTCTATGAATCATTTGAAAGATACTTCCTTTACTTTATTAGTCAGCATATATTTTGCAGGTAGTTTCCAAATCTTTTTCCAGTCAAGGTTAATAACAAAAGAGTTCCAATAAGCTACCACATATGGAACTGATACAACATCTTTTTGAAATAATGATAGTATATTACGGTTACTGTTGCGAGTTGAAGAGAACCAAATTTGTCCTATTTCGAGTTTGGTTAGATCAATTGGTAAAGTGTGTAAAAACATTGGTATGTGCCCTACTGTTCTTTTAAATAACATAATTACTCCATTAGCAATTGAACTTATAATAATGTTAAATTCAATAATAGGTATTGTAATATATATTAAGGTAAATTCCAGATATGTTAATAATGATCCATCTGGGTTGAATAATTGCCAAACCAACAGTATATTGTTACTAAACCAAACGGGATAAAATAAGGACTTGTTTCTGTATGTAATATCTTTGTTGTTCCATAAGTAGTATTTATGTGGAGAAAAATTGTGTTTGTATATTATTGACCAGGAGAGAGGCATTTGTTTATGGTAGTAGGATAGTTTTGAGGGGATTTTTTTCAACATTGTAATAGCAAAGTAAAACGAAGTTTAGACCTCCCAATTTAGAGAAAATAAAATTGGGTATAAAATACCAAAGTGAGGTTGGGTTTTGAACTGTTTAAGCCAATAAATTTTGAAAGTGTTGTTTAAAGTGGAAAAGTCCAAGAAGTTAAGGCCTCCTTCATCATAGGAGTTCATTATTACTGATTTTTTAATATAGTGTTTTTTTTTTTCTCCATATAAAGTTAAATAACATTTTGTCAATATCTTTACAGATCTTTACATTAACATCGAGAGAAAGAGATGCATATGTAAGGTGAGAAATTCCTTCAGGTTTGGTTAGCAAAATTCTTCCTTTCAATGACAAATCTCTTTGAAGCCACTGTTCTATTTTTTTCTTGGTTTTGTTAATAATTAAATCAAAGTTCAGATTGCATGTGGCTTCTCCATCTTTGGTATTGGCAATTCCCAGGTAAGTTACAGTGTCTTTTATCAGTATATTATGAATGGAAGGGATGTCACAAGGTTTAAGAGCAAGTACCGTATTTTCCGGACTATAAGCCACACTGGTATATAAGCCGCAGCAGCAAAAATTGACCAAAAAATCATATTTTGCTACTGATAAGCCGCACCGGACTATAAGCTGCAAAAAGACGGTATATGACAGTTTTGTTTTGTTTTTTAAATATGTATTTTTTTAAATCGTGTACCAACTGCAACATCCTTTCTTTAACAGCATTCTGTCTCCCATTGTTTAATTGATAGATTAATTTAATGAACATTGCGCACACTGCACCTAAATAATATATAGAATCATAATATTATAAATACAATCGTATACTGTATATCAAACACAACTTTTATGCAAGATCTTTATGCCGTAAACACTGTGAAACGTCGGGTTTTTCACCAGCTAGACGGCTGGATAATGATGTTTCAAATACCCAAACTCTTTCCTTTTGCTCTGCTTTATTTGAACAATGGCCATTGACCATTACCCTCTTTAGCTCGCCGTAAAACTAGAAAAATAAAACCGCAAATCAGCTAATGAAACATAGCACCTCTCGAGCTAACAAACAAGTTGCACAACCAAAAAATACTCTTATTTCCAATGCATCTAACGATAAACAAAACAGATGAACAGTGTCATCCTTTTGACAACGTGTGTACTTAACGGACAATTCTCGTCCAGGGCAAAACAAAATAAACTCAATTGGCTGATAATTGGCTGAGAATTTCTCTACCCGCAATTGAAATACCTTTTATTGGACTAAACTTGATCGAGTCAGTGAGGAGCTGAGTGCCTGACCACACATTTGAGAAAGAAATGGCGAGAAAGCCCCCTGGTCCTAAATATTCTTTTCAGATGTTGCTCACTTACAGTATGTCAAAGCCATGTCTAAATGCAAGAACGGATTTGATGTCTTTATATGTTAGGCCAATACTAAAATAAAAAAACAATAAACTTCTCCCACAGATAATGTGTCGGCTCAGGCTTCTTCATCGCCGTGTTTGTTTAACTTCAGGTTCACAGATGTAGGAACTAGGATTGCGGGATCCTGCAAAAGATCTTGCGAGATCTCGCAATAATTATTGCGGGATCCCGCAATACTATTGCAAGATCTCGCAAGATTTCTTTTTTTTTCCTCCATGTTCCTTTTAGGGGTTCGGTACTTTTGGAAGCCTGTAAGTGTAAATGTTTTTCTCGGTCTGCCCAATTTGTGCAACCCGACACACGGCAATAATTGACCATTTTTCCTTAACGATGTTGCAGATATACATAGTGCCCCCGCAGTGTTATGATATCAACTACCTCCAAGATGGCGGCTGATGACGCACCGTGAAAACCCTCTATAGCAGTGGTCCCCAACCAACCTTGGATCAACTGGTACTGGGCCGCATGGGCTGCACCCGAAATAAAGTTTTGGAGATGATTTAATTTAACAGTTCATAAGTTTGTGCTTGATCGTTATTTTTTTGGCGCCGCTTCTGGCCGCTGTTGATATTACATACATAGTGAGAATTATGATGTGGTTTTTAGAGCAGCCAGCAGCAGCCCAGCAGCCCCCCCCCCCCCCCCCCCCCGCCCCCCACACTGTTATATACTCTTGAGTAAAGTATATGGAGTAATTATTGATTTATTATTAGACACTTATTATTAGAACTTATGCTCTGCATCCCTTGATTGACTTTATGTAGATTCTACACTAACAGACAACAGTTATAGTCAAGCACTAAAAATGTTCCCCTTTTTTTTATTCTTCATTGTCTCACATTTGCAAAATGTTGCATCAATCTCCTTTCATACCATCCAAGCTTATTCATCCCCTTGAGAAGGGAACAGGAGGAGGATCTATTTATGTTGCTGATGCGCATCTTTGATCTGCCACACTGGAAACTTTGATCTGTCATTTTGTGAAGTGGATGGGAAACTTCCCCATGTATTTGGAGAACAGTTGTTCTCTTATGTCTTGAACTCGCCTCAAAAGCCTCCAGGCAAACTCCAACCTGATTTCTTGTCAGGACTCTCATTTTCTCTATCAAAGCAAATGTTTTCACTGCATTGAGTTTTTCTTGCCAATCAAATGTTCAAACCAAACACACTTCTCCATAAATAGTCTCTCACTCCCTCACTCTTTCTCTAAAATGGGGGGACAGCATACATATGGTGGGTGCTCAAACAGCTTTATGCCGCAAATTCGCTTGCTTGCAAACAAAGTTCAGCACCTGCAACTTTTATAACTACTAAAACATCCAAAGGTTAAAACATGATTACTTTTACCACGATTGTTTACTTTAATCAATGTAGGTACCCCTGAAAAATGTGCAGTTTTTTTTCCCCAGGGATATACTATGACCTCCATCAGGACATGGCTCAAGTTTTGTTTTTGTTTTCCTCCTTTTGTGTTTTTATTTTGTCATCTAAGACCTCGGGGACAGCAGTTTGAAGTGACCCAATTCTGATGTTTTTTGTTTTTTTTTTGCCGTCTATATGACCTGTATCCCCAGAGACCGTTTCCATCTGGGCCCCATGTGGGTTTTTGCATGGGCACTCCATACCCACAAGCTCTTCAGCAGTCTTTGTTGCCACCACTCCACAAAATGGCCAAAAACCTCATTCTCCTCCTCAATTTCCTCCTTAAAAGTAACAGGTTGAAAACATGCTGGCTACGGTATGACAGCCATTTCAACATCACCGGGTACTCAATTGGGCCATCCCTAGTGTTGCTGGAGCAGGTGTTGTTATGGTCCATTGCCATGACAACACAATTGTGTGGAGGCTTAAAGTGAATTTATGATTATGCGTTTGGATTTGGTTATGTATTTGGTTTTGTGTTCACCATGTTTAATCATCTGAATGTATCAGTTGAGGCGTTATTTGCAGGCGAGGTTGTGGGACAATCACTTACAGTTCAAGGTCATTTAAGCCGAAAGCACAGGTGCATGACTGCATGAGAGAAAGAAGTCAAATGCGATAAGATTGCAAAAAGATTGTCGGGCGGACTCTATTTTTTGATGGTCTACTTTGGATTTTGGATGCACACGGTACATTTTCACTTCATTCACTAGTGCAGCAAACTGGTCTTAGGAATTATTTTGAGTAGTTATTATACATTTGCCATGATAATACATATTTGCAGCATAAATGAGTGATTTCAGCTTGGGTGTGGCTACAAGAGGACGACTCCACTGCAGAGTGCGAACAGCTGATAAGGAGACATCGACAGCAGAGCCCCCTGGCAGGTGACGTCAGGACCTCTGAGCTCACATCCACTATCAGAGAATGTGAAGATTGATAAAGGATTCTTGCTAATATTAACACATAAACAAGTATACTGTCTGCCAATTTTACATGTAATCAGATGCCTCTGTATCATATAAAATGGGGGGTGTTAGAAGTAGCGTTGGAGAACGAATGTGCAGTGAACAAATAAACGCTACACTCCTCCGCCCTCTCGATCCCACTCGAGAAGATTATGAAACTGAGTGCCTTTTCTCTCTTTAATGCCTAATTATTCTAAATGTCTATTTGATGAACCTGACACTGGTCAACAGAGACATACTGGGGGGTCTTTGACCCTGCGGGATATCAAAGGAGTATCCTCAAGTATGTCTCCATCAACCCATGAGATGCGCCTGGTTCAGTTCCTAAGATAGGTTTTGTGGCCTTGACAATTCCGCACCAGTCTTTTCAACTACATATACTGACAGTACAAGTATGGGTATGGGTCCGTAACCAGAAGCCAAGGCATTCGCATCAACGCAGCGCCGGCTTCTGCGCAAGCGCAGATGGACATGTGAGAGGCCCGTATAGCCAACTGAGTCATAGGATCGAAATCGCCATCTAGAGGCCTCACTTTGAACGTGACATGAGTGGATGCTCACTTCAGGAAATCAGTGCAATGCTCAACAAGCAAGCTACGCAGTGTTGGCTTTGCCTGATTGCTTTATAGGCGTAGCGTAGCTATTAGCTAACCTGTCCCAACTTGGCCATATTTCTGACTGGGCTACCAGGGATGTGATCTAACCCTGGCAAATAGTTCTGGGAATGCCTTTTGTTAGCAAATGATCGATTTGGTGTTTGAAGCTACACTGGATTTGCAAACTTCAACTGTTTAACCAAGGTAGCAACGAGACACCAAAGCACGGCTGGAAACACGCGCTATGGTGCTTTTAAAAACTAATGAGGACACCCGAGTGGATATACAGTATTGCACATCTCAGTTCAAAGGTAAAGTGAGCTCCTCAATGCGCTACAGTGCTTTTAAAAAACTTTAGGAACACCTCAGTGGATACACTGTACATCTCAGTGCCAAAAGAAAGAGACCTCCATAGTGAAAAGGTGAAGAAAATCGGGAGATACTGAAAAGACTGATCAATTGTGACCGCCGTTAGTTTTGCTGAGTGCAACTGTGATTAAACTGTGATTTGTAATTTGGACTCCATAAAATTTCGTAGATATTTATTTTAAATTATTTTTTTTTTATTAAAAACTAATGAGGACACCCGAGTGGATATACAGTATTGCGCATCTCAGTTCAAAGGTAAAGAGAGCTCCTCAATGCGCTACAGTGCTTTTAAAAAACTTTAGGAACACCTCAGTGGATACACTGTACATCTCAGTGCCAAAAGAAAGAGACCTCCATAGTGAAAAGGTGAAGAAAATCGGGAGATACTGAAAAGACTGATCAATTGTGACCGCCGTTAGTTTTGCTGAGTGCAACTGTGATTAAAATGTGATTTGTAATTTGGACTCCATAAAATTTCGTAGATATTTATTTTAAATTCTTTTTTTTTAAGTTTTGACAGCATCACGTATAATGACAAGTTTTAATAGCGGATGCAGGTTTGACATTTAAAAGCTCTGGAAAATAGCCGGTGTAGCCCAGTAATGCGTACATGTGCGCATAGGGGCTTTTTATTCGAGTCTGACATCACAGAAGGCATACGTGTGAAAGTAAATTTTAGGATTTTTTTTTTTTTAATGTCCATTACAGTACTGAAAGATTTGAAATGATACAAAGAAAAAACACTAGGCTAAAATAATGCATATATTGTCAAAACATGACTTTAAATATGCCACGCCGTCCCTTCTAAATGCTTGCAAAACAGGAGGTCGAGAGGTACACCCTACAGGTGTCAAATTTAGATCATGTTGGGCTCATTTACTGCTATTCAAAATTGGAAATAATGTCAAAAATGGACATATTGAAAACTATGTTTTATCATGCATTTCCCCCGATTTTTGCATTAATCCTTTAAAATCGTAAACGGGAAGCAATAGAAATTTTTGTGTCGACACTCCAAAACAACCAGGAGGCACTAGTGGCCAACTAATGTCATTTGCAAGCCTTTCAATGCCTTTGATGATTGGCTTAGCCTGGAGTAACCAAATACAAAATACTTCAAAAGTCATAATAGTCTATAATATTCCTAATTCAATTTCATGAATATATAAATATACAGCATGGTTACTTTTGCTATTAACACACTTTTACAATTTTTGACCGAAAAGCGGTGGTAGCCCCCCCCCATGGCCAATAAATTATCTATCAAGGATTGAAAGCAACACAAAGGCTCTTATTTGTCCAATTGTTTACAAAGAAAACTTGGTTCAAACAGTCCCAGGCCTGAATTTTTATTTTTTATATATATAAAAACAAACAAACAAAAAAAAACATCACATTATCATGCCCCACTGGTCTAAATTTCTGTGGACCACCAATCCATCCATACATAATCTCGTTTCACAACATTCACTCATTCACAAGAACTCCTTCCTCCATAACAGTCCTGTTGTCAGATTCAGTGACAACAAAAATGCAGTGCGGACGTCTACTGCTGGCCCTCTTTCTTCTCATCCTCAGAGCTGGAGCTGCTTGAACTGCTGCTGTCCCGCTCTGACGCCATCTGCAGGATGAAGAGTCAAATTACACAGAATGTCACTTCGCTATTTGGCTTTCGCTAAAAAACACCTCAGAAAGTGAAGCATGTATAAATCAAAAGTACCATTTAATTGTACATTGTCTACGTCTGTTTGTTTTGACGAAAGAACAAAATGTGTGCCACCAGAACAGCAAATGTTAAAATGTGGCATTTTCTACAAATAATACGCATATTTGATTAATCTTTGATCCATATTTGATTAATCTTCATCTGGAATTCAAAGCAAATCCTTTATTCAGACAAGCAGGTACAACCCTCCTGATTGCAGGTATAACCCTCCTGATTTTGAGGAATCACCATTTTTGTGTGCATAACTAAAACTTCAATAAACTTAATTTCTAGCTGTATAATTGTGTGTCAAGTACTCGAGGGTCAATCTGGTCTGGATTAATTTGATCGTGAAAAAATACACAAGATACTGCTTCCACCATCCCTTCCCATGATGCCCCGAAACATCATTTGGCTACGTGTTGGACCCCAGAGGCCCTATGAGTGGGCTGAGCTCCACGAGAAATCTTACAACCACATCAGTTGCTGGTTTTGGTACTAAATTCAGGTTTCATTTTTCATTCATTTAATGCCCTCGTAATATATGAAACTCAAAGTAGGCATTCAATTTTCGGCCACACAAAATTTATGTCCATAACAAGAGGGAATACTAAAGTATTTCTGTTTTTTGACACAAAGACAAACTGAAACAAGTGCTAAAAATGGATGTCATGATGCAAAAACCACTAAACATCTGTCTGAATTTCACACAAGTACACAGAAGACAGAAAGGGGCATCGCTTGGTTGTCAACTACTGTAAAGCATTTCAGTGGGTTGAAAAAACAGTACCGCCAAGCTTATACTTCTTTCCTGAGCCAGAAAAGTAATACCAATTAAGACAACATGTCACACGCGTAGAGTGTATTGACAAGGGGAACTTCAAAATAAACACACCAACGACGCATAAGCTATAACAGGCTTTACTTTGAAGTTGGGACTGTAACTGTTTTGCGGAGTGTCTAATTTGAATCCTTCCGACTCATTTTCATTCCAGTCCAGTTACCAACAACAACACGATGCCACAAAAAAAACAAAAAGTCGTAAGGTTAGGGTTTTCAGCTAAGCTTTTCTCATTCTTGGTTCAACCAAACATTTGCATTCCTGTGGATCACAAGTTAAAATAACTACATAAGCTTAGTAAATTGATTCAGTTTCATCACGCAAAACTCTACTCAACTTCACATACATAAGACTTTATAGTTTTGTCTTGATATAAGTTCCAGGCATTCCCAGGCCAGCCGAGAGACAGTCCCTCCAGCGTGTCTTGTGTTGTCTATTGGGTCTCCTCCCTGTGAGACATACCCAAAACACATCACCAGAGAGGTGTCCGAGAGGCATCCAAACCAGATGTCCAAACCACCTCAACTGACACCTCTCAACGTCCCACAAGCCACAATTGATAAACTCTACGCGAAGAAGATGTGTTGTACTGCATGAGGCATATGTTGGTCACACCAGATACTGGCTGGCTCCGAGTCTCCAGAGCCCTAACGAAGCAAAAAAATAAATAAAAACAAATAGCTAATTTCAGGGTGGCCTTTTATTGTGGACCGTCTAAGTGCACTAATCACGGTGTCTGATTGGCATCTTGATGTGGCACACCTGTAAGGTGGGATAGATTATCTCAGCAAAGCAGAAAAGCAGCACATGATTGTAGCAACAGGCTTAAGTGAAGAAAAGTCTTGAAATCTCCTGCATCTCCAGCTCTGATGTGAGGTTCTGGAAGTTTGCGAAATCCTGGTGCAGGAGCTTTGAGATGCTGCAATTTTCGTTTGACAGCATTAAGGGAGCTGATCAAATTGATCACAGTTTTGTATTTTCCTTTCAGCTCTAAATTAAGGTCATTCAACATGTTAGTTAGATCGGGTAAAAAATGCCGAGTCAAGTAGCCACTAGTCATCACTTAGTTGGTTATATTCTGCATGTTTAGCCTCACAGAAAAAAGCCTTAATCTCCGGACAGAGATCATGAAATCTTTGCAGGAATTTTCCTCGACTAAGCCATCTATCAGTATGCAACAATAACTCAAGAGTGGTCACCCATCAGCGTTATCCAGATGTGCACAGAATAGCCGTCTTGAAGAGTTTTGGCACGAATAGAACAGGCGATTTTCGCTGTCATGTCCATTATTTCGTTCATGTTGAGCATTTTTACGCATAATGCTTATGGGTGCACTTGGCAATAAGCACGTTTGAGCGGCCAACCATCGCAGGCGCTCCATCAGTGCTGATGGACACCATTTTGTACACTGGGAGCTGGGTTTTCTTAAAGAAGTTTTTAAAAGACTGAAATATTTCTTCTCCTTGCGTGTATTCTTTCACGGGCAGGATTGTTAACAGCTCCTCATTTGTGCTTATATCAGTAAACAACATCTGAATAAAAATGCTCAACTGAGATGGTCACTCACATCTGTCGACTCATTAACTGCAGCAAGAAACACTCCCAATTTGTGATGTCCTTCCAAAGTTGTTTCGTCAAATCCTCAGCCATGGCTTTACTGCATTAAGAACCGTAGTTCTTGATAGCTGGAGTGCTTGTATTGAAGATAGTATTTCTATTTTGTTTTTAAAGTCTTTAAACAGCTACTTTGTTGCTTCAGCAAATGCCTTTTTAACACTTCTTCGTCTTGGAAGGATTTCTTGATCCTCACGATTAAGTGAATGCCTTTGCTTTTGAATGTAGCTGTGGGAAAAAGGACTCCTTCTCAATTCGCTTTTCAGTGGGAAGTCCGTATCATAGTTTTATGAACAGTCCGAAAATGACGCTCCACAATTCCCTTTTTCTATGTAGCAATGACAGACTTCAATGCCATGCGATTGACCCACTGTACCTTCGCGATCAACGGTAGAAAGGCATCGACATATTGGGCACCCCTGCTCTAGATTGTGGTCTCGATTTGAGGATAAAGTCTAGTGCAATGGAAATGTATTAAGTTTCTGTCATCTTTAACCAAGAGTGCCATTCAAGGGGCAAAAAATATAGATGGTTGATAAGGCTTCATTTTTCAAATGAGGACACTGTTACTGCTCAACTGAACACACCTTCTTATAGGCCATTTCGAAGAGCTTGAGCGATGCCTGCTGAAGGTTGCTGGCTGCTTGCTTAATGTTCTCTCCTGTTTCTGATTCCTTGTTGCTTAGAAGATGTCTGACCTTAGTAATCTCCTCCTTCAGCTTGGTGCACTGCAAGGAGAAAGAGTTACATAAATCTTTCAAGATGTGCTTGCAAGTTAATCCTGAAACAGATGCCATATGCTCACTTCACTACACTGCACACTTGCTTGCCAACAATCTTGTCAGTCATCACTTCATATATACAAAACTGTATTTAGTGTAACTTCTTCGCCTTTTTGGCTTATTCTAGGTAATTGTGCATATTCAGACAACTTAGTATGATGAACAGTATAATTAGCAATGTGACAGGACTGTTTATTTATTTAAATGAAAATATCAAAAGGTCAAGGTCATTTCAAACTGTGTACAACACAGGAAAAAAAAATAAATCAGGGATCAGGAGAAATTGAGCTTTTGTACCCAAAAAAATTGCCTTTATGAGGAATGTTTTTATGTGATATCTTCACAAAACACAGACAAAAAACAACTTTAAAAAAGCGTAAGTTAGTACTACAACCATTATTTCTCAACATCCTTCTCATCTTCTAATTAAAAAAAAAACCTTCTTCAGTTGGCTGAAAGATTTCAATTAAAAATATCCAACAATTATTCAGGCAGGTCAAAATTCAGAGACATCAACAAGTCTAAAAATCACAAACTCTTGCCCAATCAAACGCAAACCAACCAGGACGAATTAAAGTGCCCTGGTGAAAGAAGCGCTTGGGCAGCAGAATAGGTAATGTACTTTTTTTTTTTTTTTTTTTTTTTTTTGTATTTACTCGGGGGAATTTTTTTTTTATAATTATTATTTTTTTCTTAGACGATTACAATAATGATTTTTAGAAAATTACGCAAAGATAGCATGTTTCTTGTATAACCCAAAAACAATGTAGCAATTTTAACTGGGTAATAGTGTCACATAATTTTGTTATACTGCTGGTTAGCTGAACAAGCAAACTTTTTTTTGAGGTAAAAACCATTCAATAAAATCAAAATTGACAAGGACATTTTCTTTTTGGCCGTTTGGCAGTTATCAATAACGGTCAGAAAAGATCACATAATTCTTGCCCTGCTTTAACTATGATTGCCAGGCCACCCAATCATGTAAAAAGAACATTACATTACATTTAATTTATTCAATTTTCTTAATGACCTGGCAAACAATTTGCAGATTATATGATGTTGTTGGCTATGTTAAATAAATAAATTAATAAATAAAAGATACAATTCACAACAGCTAAACATGTAAAGTACCTCATCAGCAGGTAGTTGATCCTTGAATTCCTCCATCTTTGCCTCTGTATCGTGAACAATGCCCTCCGCCATATTTACAGCCTCGACACGCTCCTAGCAGACAAGATAGGATCAGACAGACAGGTCGTAAAAAGGATTTATTCAGAAGTATAAATCGTAATCAGTCAAACGGTATTTCTATGAAACCTGTTAAGTACTACTATGCCTTGAATCACCTACAGTGAAAGTTTACTGACTAAATATTCTTGATTACTCCAACTTAATGTACTGATTATTGCAACTATTGATGTTGTAGTTTAACCTGACTAATTTGCAGCAGCCATCAAAGAAAAAAAAAATCCTATCTAGGTGCTCATTTGAAAATTCATCATGCGTGAGAATTCGGCACTGATAGACCTGATTTACAAAAAAAAAAAAAAAAGATTTCAACACAAATTGATGTGAACAATATATAGTGCCTAAAATAAGGTCTGTAATGATCTTAGATCACGCGAGCTCAATACATGCCTTGACTAGCATAAGCCACTCACCTTTCTCCTCCTGTCCTCCTCTGCATATTTCTCAGCATTCTTCACCATGTTCTCAATGTCATCTTTACTGAGACCGCCTGACGACTGGATAACAACTGCAGACAATTAAAAAAAACGTAGGTTATGTTTGTGAATCCAATTTCTCAAAATAACTAAGAAGTAATAGAAGCAAATATAGTAGTAGTAATGGCACTATAACAAATAGTAGTAAAAGAAAAGCAATGAGTAGAAATAGTAGTAGAATAATACAAGTAGTTGAAGAAAGAATACCAGAACTAAAGGCAGCAGCAAAAACAGCTACAACAGAAACACAACAAATTCAGCCGTTTACCAACTAACCATTACATTCAAGATTGAGGTTAACTTCTGAACCCAGTGTCCTGAAGTGTCCTGTGAAGTTCAATTTGAATTCTACTTAATTTTATTTGGGGAAAAAAATTGTGTGCCAATAAATATGGTGTGAAACATTTTTAAATGATTGTGTAGACCTAAAGTGATTGGTGGCTAATACAGCTCAGTACCACTATAATAAATGAATGACTCTTCTTTTGCAGTATAAAAAGTCACATATAAATCTGGAATCTAATTTACTATGATTTAAATCCATTTAAAATCATCCCAAATCAATTATTATACATAAAAAGAAATTGATCAACTTGCTGTCAGCTTAATGATAACATAACTTACGTGGGATGATGCTACAGTGGCGGCTGTTGCATTTGGAATACAAAATATGTTATTGTTCTTTGTTACTTGGCATAGCCCATTGTCTCACTGCCACTCCGCGAACCTAGAACTAGCCCAGTAGCTTTCCTGATCCTGCCTGACAGCAGAGGCGCTACAGGTCCAAATTGAGTTGAAAAATACGTAAGGCTGGGACATCGTAAACCGGGGGTCCACTGTATTCGAATCAGGTGTCATGTGGGAGAGACGTCAAAAACATGCAGGTATGAAGCTCTCTAGGAATGGGGGTTCCTACCCCCTACCTAGACAGATGTAACTGCACTTGTAATGTGTGGGGAGAACTCACTTTGCTGTTCCCGGCCTGTCCCTTTGTCCTTGGCAGACACATTGACGATGCCATTGGCGTCAATGTCAAACGTGACCTCAATTTGGGGAACGCCACGGGGAGCGGGAGGGAGCCCCACCAAGGTAAACTGACCCAGTACCTTGTTGTCCGCCGCCATCTCTCTTTCACCCTGACACACTTTGATCTCCACTTGAGTCTGTCCATCTGCTGCTGTGGAGAAAACCTAGGGCGGGAAGAAATGCAGCATGCAGTGTATTTTTTTTTTCCCTCCAAGATTAACACATTATTAGAGCTGCACAATTATGTACAAAATAATGATCACGATTATTTTGGTCAATATTGCAATAAACTAATTTAATACACTAAAATAATTAGGTGAATAACTGAATAATTAAGACATATTCACTCAGGACATGGCAAAGACATGGCACAGAGGGCAACACAGCTAACTTGAGTGTAAAGCAATTTAAAAAAATAATGAAGCCTACATAGAACCAGGTACATTATTTACTTTAAATCACATTTTAATCAATTAGCAGTCAAAAAATCAATCCACAAACAAAAGTAAAAAACTTTCAGTCATTTCAAACCAAATTTATTCTATTTTTTTTTGCTAATCACAGTGTCAAACCTAAACCAAGCCTAGCTGCCGCCCTTCTCATCACTGCTGCCGCTTGCTATTATATTATATTGCTAGCTTGCTATTTCATAAGCTTAATGAAGTCTTAACTTTGCGTTTAACCCCTAGCCAATATCGTGATCGTGATTAAAATTCAATTAATTGTGCAGCCCTACACATTATGATCATAATGTGGCCACACAGTCCTTCTAAATGTCTGTACCTGGCTCTTTTTGGTGGGAATGGTCGTGTTCCTGTTAATAAGTTTGGTAAAAACACCACCCAGAGTCTCAATTCCCAGCGACAGTGGTGTCACATCCAAAAGCAGCACATCTGTGACATCTCCTGCAAGGACACCGCCCTGGATGGCTGCTCCAATGGCAACTGCCTCATCTGGGTTGACAGACTTGCTGGGTGTGCGGCCAAATAGGTCTTGAACAGTCTGTTGTACCTAAACGGATGACACTGTGTTAGTGTAGAAAGGCATCATCAATACACCTCTGACCATTTTACGCACAAGGCTATTTAAAATTCCATAAAACAAGTTGCTGTGTACCTTGGGCATACGTGACATGCCTCCAACCAACAAAACCTCTCCAATGTCACCCTTTGACACTTCAGCATCTTGCATGGCCTTTTGACAGGGAGCAACTGTGCGACGAATCAAGTCGGCCACAAGAGCTTCAAACTGAGCACGAGTGACCTTCATATTGAGATGTTTGGGACCGGATGCGTCCATTGTCAGATAGGGAAGATTAATGTCAGTCTGCAAATGAGAGCAAACAATCAAGTTACATCGCTGCCCGGATAGAAAAGTACCTGAATGACTTAGTTGACATTAATGAAGTGATAGAATGATTTCAAGATCATCATCAATGACATTAAAACTGATATCTGATACATGATCTGTTTATTGTTTTTTTTTTTTTTTGAGGAAGTAGTGGTCCTTGGTACGTCATGTTTTTTTTTTGTCTTTGAAGTATGAGTCAAATTCAAACGTTGAGGAAGCCAACTAATCCTTCAAATTAAACTATACTTATGGTACAAGTAACAAACTGCATTGGTAAGCTTTTATTTTGAAGTTCTTCCCAGAAGTATAGCCATGACAACATTCAACCAACTTGAACAGCTTTCTTTCCCAGAATGAGCAGGGTCTGATGTGAGTAACACAGTGCTGTTCTGAAATCAATCATGTTCACATGGTGTTGGTTTGGAAGTGAAATTCAAACTGTCAATTCAGGGCACTAAAAAAAGCAAAAGTCATGCTACCACTGACATTCTTTTTTTTTCTGACGTTTTTATTCTTGATTTTTTTGACCTCAGGTAGTTTTTATCTTATTTTTTTAGATACAACGTCATGCGTCCAAGTGTGACTGTCTTGTTTTGAATGCCTGCTAGCCTTCCAGACTAACCTACGGTAGTTAACAGATGGGACTAGGCACAAGCCAATGACTAAATTGGCGATACACTGTGATTTTTAAAATCACCATTATTTAAAAACCCTCAAATCTCCCATATCCGCAAATCTTTCCCTACCGTGTTGCCTGCCTTAACGGGCTACTCCAGTGTGCAGCAGGAGCCTCCGCTCATTGTGTATCATACAGGAGTCTTATGCTGGGTTCACACCAAAGGGGATCGGAGCGAAAAAGCGGACAGTTTTGTATTGTAGTCAATGGCGTTCGCACGGCAGGGCACGATGGACACGTATGGAGCGACGCCGCGTAATTTTGCCTGTCGCGTGAAGTTAATTTTTTTTTTTTGTAAACTTTTTTCGCGTCGTGACAGCCAATCAGCTTCGGGAACGTTCAACGATTCACACAGAGGGCAAGTATGAATCATGGTGGCCGCTTTGCGGTCACCGGTAGCTATCCAACACGACTGAGGTTTCAATACAAATACAGTCGGCCCCCGGCTTACGAGCACCCTGATTTACGAACAATTCGCCTTACGAGCGTGGATCTGGGAGATTTTTGTCCTTCGCTTACGAACAAACCTCTCGCCTTACGAGCAATTCGACATGCCGGCCATTGAGTATGTAGAAATGTTCTCGTTTAATTGCGTCAATAAAATCAACAGTTGCGACATCATCACTCATCAGTAGATACTTGTGGCAGTACCGTGAACGCTATTGGTCTTACAACGTCACACTGACTGTCTCACTCACGGTGTCTAAATATATTACCATTTAAGTGTAGTGTTTGTACAGCTAAAGGGAAAAACAGCTGACATGAAATTAAATGTGCCGATTGCAGGACAAAGAATTGTCATTGGTTTAAATGTGTGTTTTTTTTTAAATTAATTGTCAATACATTCCAACCGTTTAAAAAAAAAGTGTGAATAATTATCAGTCAGTCACGGAGATGCGAATATGCTATTGGTCAATTAAGGTCACCCGGTCTCACTCACGGAGATGCTATTGGCCGGCGTCACACGTCAATCACAGAAATGCCGATATGCTATTGGCCGAACGCCTTTATCTAGCTTGATGGGACAGGATGGAAGGAAAGAGAGAAAATTAGTGAAAAACGGAATGTTGTGAAGACTTTGCAAACTTTATCTGTTAGACATAGCTTCTAAAATTACTAGCAGCGGTAAAGAAAGAAATAAGAGGATGATGTTTTAGTATCTGCGTGATTTGCACCCTGACTGAAAGAGTTACTGTAACACTGTAAGACCAATAGCATATCTATTGCCATGTAACCTTTGAGCGTTGGACTCTGCCCCCCTCTGCTTACACCCAGCTCAAGTCTCGTCGTTTCAAAGGTAAAAGCTATTTATCCATTGTATTTATTATATAATACAAGTGTACAGCAGATTATGTCACTCAATTTTAATATATGTACACAGTGTGTCGTTTTTACCTAAGGCTTCGGCGCGCGTTGCACGCATTCACGAATTAACATGGGTTTGGATTGCCCGCTATACGAGCAATTCGAGATACAAGCGTAGCCGCTGAACGGATTAAGTTCGTAACCCGGGGGCCCACTGTACAGAGCCAAGCAAGAGCACTCAACCGGCTTGAAGAATGGCGGAAGGGAGAATTTGGGACAACTGGTATGTGCGGTGTTTGCTTTCTTTTTTAACAGCTGTTGAACCGTTGTTACAGTGCCAAGATAACAATATAGATGCTCAATATAGATATTGAGCATTGACAGTGCCATGTGTTACATGTGTTATTCCTTTTTTATTGCGCCCGTTTGACGCGTTTTAACTCATTCCCAGTTCATCCGATTCACACCGTTCCAATTTCTTATTATTCCAATTAATTGTGCAATGACTGCTTCCATTTTTCTCATTCCAATTATTTAGAGTTTTCCCACAATTCCCTGTATTACTCCTCCAAAATCCCATTGACTCAACATTGGGTGATTTTACATTTCTTATTTACAGCTTTCACATTTCCTATTTTCAACAGTTAGCTCATTCATCTAGCCCTAGAGATCATTCCCATCAGTCCAGTAATTAATCAATTTCAATATTTTCCCATAATTCCATACTTTTCATCCTATTAAGTCACAATTCATTTCCAATGGGAGGGCTTCCCAATCATTCACAATGGGAGATTTAACATTTCACATTTTGAGCTTTCCCATTTCATATCGACAACATTTAACTCATTCATTTAGCCGTTCGGATCATTTCAATAATTTATACATATTAATATTTTCCCAGAATTCCACATTTTGACCTCAATATTACAATTTTCATAGCAAATGGAAGCTTTAACATTTCACATTTTGAGCTTTCCCATTTCAGATTCACTTTATAAATGAAAGATTGTTCTTTCCACTGCCATTCACTTCCTTTCACCTATTAATTTGTTTTTGCAATTTGAATACCCACACAATTTCCAGTTTTTTCATTTTTCCTCTTGTATCCTCTACATTATTTGGCCTATTCAAACGTTCCAGTTTTATAATATTCACATTTCTTAACAGATTCAACCCACTCAATAATTCAACATCATTCCACCATTCAACGCCTCTCCCTTCAACACGTACGCCTTCACAGGCAATTTCTTCAAGAATTGTACATTTTCTAGTTTTAACTACTATTTCAATTGTTATATTACTCTGCCTTTTTCGATGATTAAGAGATCCCAAGCAAGATAAATCCTGTTATGTATTATTCTTTTTTTTCCACCTGATTCCTTAAAATGTATTATGGGATTTAAATATCGATTATCGGCCTCCTTGACAACCGATAATCAGTATCGTGAACTTCATTGGAGTATGTGGGACCGCTTTCATTCA